>NC_034591.1:108184445-108191165 GCF_900095145.1 Mus pahari
ACACACACACACACACACACACACACACACACACACACACACACACACACGGCTGCCCATTGCTCTACCCACTCCGCAAGAGGACCAAGGCTCCCTAGTGCTTCCTTACAAGGGAGGGACTGAAAGTGCAGGTCAGAGATGGGTGGGGGTTGGGGTGAGAGGTTCCCCTGCACAGAGCCTGTGGTATGTACTGCACTTGGTGGCTCCAAACCCCAGCCACAGCTCCCCATTGCACCCCACAGGCTCCACCAAAGACCTGATCGAGACATGTTGTGCGGCGGGCCAGCAGTGGGCCATCGACAACGATGAGTGCCAGGAGATCCCTGAGAATGGTGCCCAGAATGATGTCTGCAGGTAAGTGGCCTGGGGTGAGGAGAACTTCTCTTGCCTTCCATGGGCCCCAGATGTGTGAGAGTGACTAAAAAATGAATGCAGTGAGCCATCCGGCCAGGCGGATATGGGGAGACTGACCGGTCCTGAGGGTCAGCTGACCATATGGATCTGTAGTCGGCTTGGTGAGTAAATGGTACCTCATTTAGAGCAAGTTCAAGGGGCCATCATCACCTTGGAGCTCGGGGCTCCCCACCCTGAATTCCCTGGAGCCGATCCCTTTCTACCCTCCTCTGCCACCTCTGCTGTGGCTCAGACACCTGTGCTCTGCTTCCCTTGCCAGGATTGGTCTTCTGTTATTTCCCTTTCTCAACTATTCATGAAGTTCAGAGAGGCAGTGTGATTCACCTAGAGCTGCACAGCTCACCAGTATGGCCAGAATTAGAACCCATATTTTCTAATGTCTACTGTGTTCTGTCCCTGCTCCTTCTCTTCCCTTCCCCTACCCCTTCTTCTTCCTCCTCCTTTCTTCTTTTTCTTCCTTCTTTTCTTCTTTTTCTTCTTCTTCCTTCTTTTCTTTTCTCCTCTTCCTCGTCTTCCTTTTCTCCTTCCATCTCCTCCTCCACCTCTTCCTCTTCCTCCTCCTCCTCTTCCTCTTCTTCATTCTCTTCTTTCTCCTCCTCCTCCTCCTCCTCCTCCTCCTCCTCCTCCTCCTCCTCCTCCTTCTCTTCATCTTCCTCTTCTCTTCTAGTTCTGAGACAGGATCTCACTATATAGCCCTGCTAACCTGAAACTCTCTATGTAGACCAGGCTGGCCTCAAAGAGATCTGCCCACCCACATGCTGGGGTTAAAGGCATGCACCACCATGCCTGGTTCATGCACTGGTGCATGCCTGGTGCATGCTCTGCTTTCTTTGGAGAACTTTAAATTCTAACGTTGTCTCTTCTCTTTCCTTTTTGCCACTCCTGTTTGGGGTTACTGAATGACTAGAGCATGTACACTATTCAGACCCCATAAGTTTTGAGCTTTACAGCCATTATAAATACTTACATCCCTCTTGAGATGTAGCTCACTGCCACACGGACCACAACTCCATCACTGTACAGCTGATCCCGCACGTGTCCCTCCCAAGTAGTACTGAGTCCCGCCTCTCATGGTCCATGCTTTGCTGGCTCACCAGCCACCTCTTTAACAGATTGTTAATATGGAGAGGGGCAGGAGGTAACCAGGGACCCAGGGACTACTCTCCCCAGCAGATCTACTCCATCCTTCCTGAGGTTGGGTCTCTATAACTTTCTGAGGACTGGTAGTGGAACTCTGAATGCCAACACCTTCCTCCAGAGGTCAAGGGCACAGCACTGAGGCCAGTGGGTCCCAGGTCCAAATCAAACCTATGTGACTCGGTGGGGGTTGTGTCTGCTTTGCTGCCAGCCCTGGCCCCACTTGCTGTAGACCTCAGGTGGGGGCTTCCCTTCTCTACATTCCACTCCATCTCCCTCCTGTGAGGTGGGGACTGTCACCCTCCTTGAGAGGGACCCACCCATTAGGTACTGAGGTATTCCCCTGTTTCAGGATAGCCCAGAGGCAATGCTGCATCTCCTACTTGAAAGAGAAGAGCTGTGTGGCCGGGGTCATGGGGGCCAAGGAGGGTGAGACCTGTGGAGCGGAGGACAATGATACCTGTGGCGTCTCCCTGTACAAGGCAAGTCCCACCTGCCACAATCATGGCCGAGATGCGTGACACCACATCCTGGGGTGGGGGTGGGAGCAGACTCACACCTGCCCAGAAAATGTTAACAGTCATGGCATTGGTCAACAAATCCACAAATTATGTCTTGACCTCATCAGTCACCCAGGAGACATCTTGCTCTCTGAGGCAGAGTAGGTTGAACGTGGCAAGGTGTGGTATGCCTGCGGTAGTAAAGAGGTCTGTGGGCAAAGGCTGTGCTGGAGCACACAACTGTTCTAGGAGCAGCCTGGTGGCCAGCAATGGAAAAGTCCTAGGATGCTAGCTTTCTTTGCATGTGTATACTGGAGGCTGGAGGCCCAGGCTGCATCAGAGGCAGGGGAGATAGCAAGAGGAAGAGGAGAAGACCTGGTGTTAGGAGAGGAGGGTAGAGAGTCCTGCATCTGAGGTTATCTTTACTCTAAGTCCAGACCTCTTCTCTCAGCTTCAGTTTCTCCATGCATAAAACATGGGCAAGGAATCCCCATCCTGGCCCGGTGTCAGCACCTAGAGCTCGTGTTCATGTGGTTTTTGGCAGTGGGTATTGAAGCAACAGGTGACGGGTGCCCCTCACTGTAGCTATGCCTGTGGCTGGCTTGTTTGGGTGGGCCTGTGTAGCTGTCATTGGCTGGTGGCTGCTCTGGAGTCAGGGGGCTCAGCTGAGCTATCTCTCTTCCCCAAAGTTCTCTCCACAAAGGGCACTAGGGAAGATATTGAAAGCATACGTGTCGCTTAGTTTTCTTCATTCTGACAGCATGCCCGAGACAATCCCTTTTGTGGGCGAAAGGTTTTGGTACCATTTACTCTCACTTGGCCCTACTGACTTTGGGCTTGTGGTGAGGTATCATGGTGTGGCATGGTGTGCATAGGAAGGCCAGTTTCTTATGTAATAGAGAAGACACCAGTGTCCCCAAGTCCCCTTCAAGGGCATGCCCTCAGTGACCTTGGAGCTGCCATTAGACCTATCCTGGGTCCTGGAGTAGGCATATGCTAAACTCAAGCTATAGTGACACACAAGGCCTTTAGAAGCCTAGGCTCAAATGGGCACATGATCACTTCTGTCTCACCCTAGTGACCAAAGCAAATCATTGATACAGAGCTGCATGCTCGCTCTCTGAGTCTCTGAGCTGTTCAGCCCCAGAGTGTGGATGCTGGGGAGGCTGGTCTGCTGGGCTCTTGCTGTACCAATCCACTGCCACAGTTTGACAGTGCAAACCAAATTTCCCCATGGCAGTTGGCAGTCTGGACCTGTGGGTCTGCATATCCTTAGGGACCCAACCTCTCTTTGCCTTTTTGTTGAATGGTCAGTGTGTAGTATTAGCTTCAGGTCCCTTCATAACCTGATGTGATACCAGGAGCTCCAACACATATACTCTAAGGAGGATGAGATTGAGATACATACACTTCCAAGTAGATCCTGTGTCCAACACTTTATGAAGTCACCAGGACTGCAAGGGCTCTTAGGAAATGCTGTCTTTGTTGAACTGACAGGATGAGCGTCTGCTTCTGAGGGTGGGGCATGGTGAGCGTGCCTGGTCTTCATTTGTAGTTCTTTCCAAGGGACATGTATTCATTCATTAAAGAAAATTAACATTAGTCTTAGCCTTCTCCAGACTTGGGATGTAGGGATGGGCCACCTACCACCCTGGGAGAGCACACAGGCAGACAGAGGAACCAGACAACGTAATTCACTGCAGAGTCTGCCCCAGGCTGTGCCCACAGACCCTGAATGAATCACAGGCACATAGACCGTGGGAACAGACATGCTCTGAGGGCCTGGTCATGATGGTCTGTCTCCCTCAGCAATGCTGTGACTGCTGTGGCCTGGGACTCCGAGTGCGAGCTGAGGGCCAGTCGTGTGAGTCCAACCCCAACCTGGGCTATCCCTGCAACCACGTCATGCTCTCCTGCTGTGAAGGTGAAGAGCCCCTCATAGTGCCTGAGGTCCGCCGGCCACCAGAGCCTGAGGCTGCTCCTCGCAGAGGTTGGTGCTGTTCTCCCAGGTGGAGGCAGTAGAAGGAGGATGAATGGGCTCCTAGGGTGGTTGGGCTGGGTGGCCTTGGGCTACAGTGGGGACCCTGGTCCATTACTGTATGTGGTTTGAGGTTTAAGCTCTGCTCTATAGAGTTCTGTGGCTGCTGCCTGGACTCTAACCCCGTTTGTGCTGCCCTGGCAATCCCACAGTTCTCTGTACCATTCACCAATCACCAGTGACCATTTGCCCTTCTACTCTCCCTTCACCACCCTGACTGTCTGACCATCTCCACACCCTTCCACTGTTTCCCTAGCTGGGCATCATGTTCTGCTTATATCATTCTCTATCTGGTTATCTGTGCATCAGGTTATCATCTATTTGCTATTCTTCCATCCATCCATCCATCCATCCATCCATCTATCCATCCATCCATCTATCCGTCCATCCATTCATCTATCCATCCATCCATCCATCCATCCATCCATCCATCCATCCATCCATCCATCCATTCATCTATCCATCCATCCATCCATGCAAACACCTTCATCCATCCACATGCCTATCTGTTTATTGTTCTACTTCTTCATTCATCCCCCAATCCATCCATTATTTACCTCCACTCATTCATCACCCACTCACCTCCCCTACCCATTCACCTATTTTTCTCCTACCCACTCCCACACCCATCCACCAGCTCATCCAAGATGCTGGTTGAAGACGATAATTTATGAAGAACAAGTTATTACCCAGAGAATGGTTTAAGGTAGAGTTCAGGAGTCAACCCAGCATCAGAGGTCAGAACAAAGCATGGGGAGCTGGGACCAGGTAGATCACACAGCTAGGCAGGGTCCATCCATCCCCTCTTTTAACCACCCACAGTAACATCGTGTCTCTTCTGTGTAGAGCATCTGGGTGGTTTGGGTATGGGAGATACAGGTGCTGGGAGCAGACTATTTGAAATAGCCTCAGGCACATCCTCCTCTTTTCTGTTGTGAACATGGTCAGAAAGCAGTGCAGAAGATAATGAGCTGGGCTTGGCCCATGGAGGTACATGCTGGTGGGCTCAGAGATCCCTTAGCCTTTGTCTTTGGCCCTGGGCCTTGCCTCTGTCTGCTCACAGTTCCAGATTCTCAGGACAGACCTGTGATCACCAAGCTAGGGCTCCTCAGGAGGAAGCTCAATGCACCCACCTTCCCTGTGACGTGCCCTTGCCCTTGGATGTAGCTTCATGCTAACCTTCTGCTCTCTTGTTGCATCTGGCCAATGCAGAGCAGCCCTCCTCCACTCCCCTGCTGCCCTCTAGGGAGTAGACAGTGCACTGGAGACCCAAAGAGACCTACTGCTGACATAGCTAAGGACGCTGCGATCAGATGTCATATCCTCATTGGTCTCAACCCAGGCTAGCACTCCTTCTACAGCTCCAGTTTAGCACTTTAGTAAGAACCCTAATTAGGCACAGTCCTGTCCTATTGGAGGAGACTTAGATGATGAAGATTCAGACCCAGCTGCTATGGCTTCACTATTGTTCATCCATTCATCCACCCCACCCCCACCCACCTCCCCACCCATGTGGCCATCCATCCATTCCTCCCTCTCCCCCTCCTTTACTTCTTCATCCTTATCATCTTTCGAGCCCCTGTCGCTTTCCTGGATCCTGTGGGCTCAGTCACCCATTGGCCATGTTGGCTACGTTCCAAGTGCGGACCAACCACCCCAGTTTCAGAGACGGAGATGGCAAGCCGGGAGGCTCTGTCACTGGGCACAGAGGCTGAACTGCCCAATAGTTTGCCGGGAGATGACCAGGATGAGTGCCTGATGCTCCCTGGGGAGCTTTGCCAGCATCTTTGCATCAACACTGTCGGCTCCTACCGCTGTGCCTGCTTCCCTGGATTCGAGCTGCAAGGTGATGGCCGCACCTGCCGCCCAGGTAAGCTGTAGGCAGCCCAAGGACAGGCTTGTCCTGCCAATGAAGGGTAGCCCTCCTAGGCTACCTCTCTTCCTGCTGCCCCTGTGTTGGTGCTGGCAGAAGCCAGAGGAGGCTCCTGGGCTTCAGAGAACTGGAGCAGGCCCAGCTGTGTCCCCAGCACCAGGGCTTTCTCCATGCCCGCTGTATGGGTGGAGCTGTTTTCTAGTCTAGACACCCCCTATTTCTTCCTTTACTCTTTGGTCTTTTCCTAGTAGCTGTGAGATAGCTCTTGCCCAAGGTGTATCTGTACCCCGAGCCTCAGTATTCCTCCTTATGAATGAGCAAGGGGAGTGTCAGTGACATCATCAGTCAGTGCCTGGTGTGGTTGCCTGTGAGTGTCTAAGCCCTGGCAGAAGATGTGAGCCTGCCCCCTGCCATATGTTCTACCTGTAACAGATGGAGGTGCCCCACAGCTGGACACTGCACGAGCATCTGCACCGAGGTCTGAGTCTGCCCAGGTATCTCCCAACACCATCCCACTGCCCGTGCCACAGCCCAATACCTGTAAAGGTGAGTGGAAAGATGGCCCTTCTGCAGGGCTGAGCTGTAGTGGTCTGGGCCGTGTGGTGTGGTAGGCTCTGGGGCTGGGTGTGTGAAGGTTGGGCCAGGCTATCTGGTGCCTCTGCTTTGTGAAAGGGCCTGTCTGTTGATGATGATGAGGATGATGATGAGGAGGAGGAGGAGGAGGAGGAGGAGGAAGAGGAAGGGGAGGGGGAGGGGGA
>NC_034591.1:108191193-108208875 GCF_900095145.1 Mus pahari
GGGGGGAAGGGGAGGAGGAAGAGGAAGAAGAGGAGGAGGAGGAGGAGGAGACATCAGGGGATTCTGGGTCTCTAGGTGACCCTGGTCAAGGAGGATCACCTGCTATGTCTCATTCCTGTAAAGTTAAGTCTTCATTCAGGAATGCTAGGAAGTCTTCCCTTCCTGCCTTCTGCTTTTGTCCCTCACTGTCCTTGCTGGTACTCAAAGGAAGGATTGACGTCTGAGTGGTGTGTGGGAGGAACCCAAAATATTGTCCCCTGTGCCAGCTGGGACTGGAGCCATTTACTGGGGACCCTGTGAAAAGGCTCAGGCCTGGGGCTCCCATCTCTTCACACTTCTGCCTCTCTGGGCCTGCAGTGGAGACCCCAGCCCATACTTCAGACCTGAAGGATGAGCAGTGTGGCCAGGGCCTATGAATTCTGACTCTGAGACTTCTTCCTCAGACAATGGGCCCTGCCGTCAGGTGTGTCGTGTTGTTGGGGACACAGCCATGTGCTCCTGCTTCCCTGGTTACGCCATCATGGCAGATGGTGTGTCCTGTGAAGGTGAGTACTTTGGGGTTACCCTTTGAGCTTTGTAGATCTGGTTGGCCTGTGGTGAGAACTTAGGGTAGGGGAGGTCAGGATTTGAAATTCACCCTGATCGTGAGGTTCAGCTGTTGTGACAGAGAAGCCCAGCAGGACAGTGTGGATGGTTCCCTCTGGTGTCACTGAGCCCTTGGTATTGGCCCTCTGTGCTGCTCCAGAGCTCTGGACTCCTGTCTGGCTGCTCTGCTACGTATAAGGACTGAATGCTTCTCAGAATTGAACGTGTACCCGCATCACCTGAAGGCCCATTGGACACAGAGTCCTAGGAGTTCTGCTGGCCCTCCAGACAACCTCACTAGGGGTCTGGATAAGCTTTGAACTTGTGTTCTAATCAGGACTTATGCCAGATATGGACCATTCTCAACTCACTGCTCCCTGAGGGCTGGTGTGGTCTACAAGGCTGAGCTTACTTTGTGATCTCTGAGTTCATCCATGCTCCAGCCCGAGGTGGAAAAAAGAGAAGGGAGCGATGTGTCACTGTGTTGGACATATCACTGTGTTGGGGGGCAGCATCCAGAAGTGACCTTACCTTCCCCACTCCTGCCCCACATGCCTGCAGTGGGGAGAAGGGACTTGGTCATAGAGGGGGAATTGACATTGAAGGCATGAGCCTCCTCTGCCGTTCACAAACACATGAAGAGTGATGTTCACAAAGTCCATCCCTTTTACCCCAGTGACCAGCATAGGTGACGACATGTCTCAGTGGGGCCACTGTAGATAGGACTTCTCAGTACACAGTATACAATGGGAACAGTGGTTCTGACACACACTGGTTGGCTTCCTTAGTGAGTTTTGTTTGAACTAGTTTGAGGGGTCCTAGGATCTTACCTCTCCTGTCTTAGCAGAAGCAGGTTGGAGAGCCAAGTCTAGGATATGTATGGCTCAGGCTCAGAAGACACAGTCTGAATATCTGCGTAGAATGATCAGGTCTGTCCAAAAGGATGTCTACGATCTTCTCTGAAGCTCAGATCCCACATACTCTAAAGACTCTGTAGGTGACTGTCACCCTCCAGTGAGTCCAGCGAAGGCGCTGAAAGCACATAGCCTGGTGACAACTGATTGGCCTTTCTCTCTGATGGCAGAGACAGCAGACCCAGGGGATAATGTGTTCTTTGGGCTCTGATTCTCCCCAGGGCTCTGGGGACAGAGAAACATATCTTGGTCCAGAAATCTTCAGCTCTGACCCCTCTCAGGCACCTGCTGCCCGAGGCCCAGTGTACTACCTCTGCCGGCCACTCCTGACACACTCCAGCAGGGAGAGTGGAGGAGGACAGGGCAGAGGCTGCAAAGGCACACCTGTGAGGGCTCATACAGCTCCCACGCAGGAGGAGGCCTGTCTCCCTTTGTTCTCAGGAATAATCACAGGAATTCCCTGCTGGGACAGTCTGAGGATTTTAAAACTATTTGAGGATTTTTAAACTATTTGAGTTTGTGGAGAAACTTCATCAAGCTTCTGCCCATAGAGGTCCTTCTGCATAGCCCTTAGCCTGGCAGCCCCTGGATACCCCCGCCCCCACCCCCTTCTGTGAATGCTACTGGCCTGGACCCCAGAGCCCTTGAAATTTCAGACCCTTCTGTGGTGATTTCTTTGGTTGCTGCAGACTTGGGCATTATTACCAAGCATGGGTTGGGGGAAGTTTGCTGCCCTGGTTTTACTCTGGGCTGGCTGCGTGCCCTCTCTGGGTCTCCATCTGCCCTTACAGGGCAGTAGGGGCAGCTCTGACATCTTTGAGTTTTACAAACTCAACTTGGGTCTAAGGTTCAGCTGTCCCCCAACAGGTGCACACAGGTTCTTTACCCCTCTCTCCAGCACACACGGGGTTCTTTATCTCTTCCCCCTCCCCATGCCCCTGGCAGACATGCCTCTCTAACAGCCTTCTATTTTTCCTTTTGTGGCTGTCATTAGACCAAGACGAGTGTTTGATGGGCACTCACGATTGTAGCTGGAAACAGTTCTGTGTGAACACCCTGGGATCCTTCTACTGTGTCAACCACACAGTGCTGTGTGCAGAGGGCTATATCCTCAACGCACATAGGAAGTGTGTGGGTAAGCTGGAGCCCCTGCCTGCCGCCGCCCACGTCACGGCTGTCTGCTCTGCTCCACGCCAACCCACCACATAGTGCCACATGCTAAAGGGCCTACCCTTTGCATGTGAGCTCCCACACAGCAGCCTGCCCGAGTTCTGTGTCATACCCTCGCGTCCCGGTGTCTTGTCCCGCTTGTTCTCCGTGGCTGTGTTGCCGTGACTCGGAAAGCTAATGGGATGGGTCAGAGAGAGGAAGGCCAGATGTGGGCAGCAGGGCCACGAAGCAGTGTGGAAGCAGGGAGGCCTGGGCGGGAGGCAAGACCCCAGTGGCTCTGGACCTTGTCTTTTCTCAGCTATTGGAAGCTGCTGACAGCTACGAGGATTGTGGTGCATGTGCCATGTGCACATAGTCTGGGTCATGCATCCTGTTACCTCAGCCACTTAGCTTGCTTGTAGATTTATCTGGAATCTCCCGAGAGGCAAATAGATTGTCCTGGTCCAGCTGACCCAGTTCAGCATCCATTTGCTGTGTGACCCTGAACAAATGACACTTTCCCCTCTGGGTCTTCCTTCAATGGACAAGGAAGATGTGAGCCCTGTGTAAACCTGCACGTGGCTGGACCTCTTGTCTATCTATGCCTGTATAGGCCGGGGCTGGGATTCCGGAGTTCTGTGGACAAGGAAGGACTCCATACTGTCTTGTGTCTGAGTTACCTGGTATTCTCACTGAGGAAAAAAATGTAAGCCCTGGCTTCCTGCATCTCAGAGATAACACTGAGTAGAGGAGAAGTCAGGCAGACTGGCTGATGCAATGACAGAGAAACAGGCAAAGGGAGATTTCACTCTTGCCAACTGGCACCCAGGGGAAGGAGGAATAGCTCCACCTATTCCCAAGGTTGGGCGGGGCTTGGAGATGGGAAAAGTCACAAAACAGGAAGGAGACAGCTGGGAAAAAGGTGGGTGTGGAGGTGGGACCAGGGCACAGGGTGCTCAGGGCTTGTGGCCAGAGTCCTGTCTGTCTTGCCTGTGCTTGGGGACCATGTCCAGCCTGGACATGTCCTCTTCCTCCCCTGGGCTGCTGGGTAGCAGAGCTGGCCAACATGTTTGCCTCGCTGCACCCACGGTACAACATGGCCCTCCTGACGTGCTTGCCGGTGGTGGCAGCTCCTCCTGGGTGGACTGGGTCTGTGTGTGCGTGCTGGGAGGCATGTGGGCCCCTTCTCAGGATGTCCCCCCACTTGCCACTCCCTGGCTTGGCAGCTAAGACCTCCACTGCAGGGTCCTTAGCGGCTGAAAGATGAGCCTGTGGATGAGAAAGCCAAGATACATTCCATTCAGCAAGATTTATGAGCACGCTCTGCATTTCTTCCCTCTTTAATCTGCACAAGCGATCAGCCACTCTCCTCCTGCTTCAAGCAAACATCACTTGAGGGCTTGGGGGTTCCCCAGTTGCTTTGCTCAGGTGCAGTAACTCAGACAGGGGAGGAGCAGGACCATGCTGGGATGAGTGTGGCTTCGCTGAAGTCCATAACTGCTCTGAGCCCTAGTTTCCCCCACCACAAAAGAGACATCTGCATCTGAAGGTCACCATGGAGGCTGAGTACATTAGTCCCTAGGAGGAAGGCTAGCAGGGTTCCCTGAGCTAGAAGCTGAGGCCTAGAAGCTGGGGACAGCTTAGTGTGGCCTCTGCCAGGGCCCCCTATACACTTTACTCTTAAGGAAGTTCCACAGCTACACTGGACTGCAGGGAATAGAGATGGCACAGCCTCTGCTCTGAGGACTCTGCAACGGGGTGCAGGCAATGAGAAAAGTCTGTAGCTTGGAACAAGCACCCTAGATTCCATCTTTGCTGGCTGCGTAATTCAGTCCAGTGACATCCCTTTGGGGCATGAGATCTCCTCATCTGTGAAATGGCCACCTCTGTATAACAAGACAGTGAGTCTGGTCAGTTCTTGTAGGTTCCTAACCCCCGGGGATCTTTTGTGAGTGGTGACTCTTGTCATACAATACTCTGAGGCCTCTTAGCTGTGGGAAACTCCTAGGGTCCTAGGTGCCTGTCTCCCTGTGCCTGTCCAGCTGTACATCAGATGTCTTTGTGGTGCCTGCTCATACCTTCATGGCAAGCTTGACTCAAAACTGTCCCTTCCCTATCCCCATTCCTGTTTATACCATCTCTGCCTGCAAAGGTCTCTTCCCCACCCCTACTTTCCCACCTGGCCCCCTAGTCATCCTCATAGATTCAACTCAAACGTTACTATCCCTGAGAAGCAGCTGGCATTGCAGGACCAGGGCAGACAGCCCTCTGATCTGAACCCCAGGGACCCCTCTTCATCTCCACCTGCCTGCCTTGACCCCATCATCAGGGTCAGAGGCTGTGCTAACCCACTGTGTGGCACAGGGACATGGTGGAGAATAAGCACTGGCCAGTGTAGCACTAAGCAAGTAGGCTGCACCTAGTGCCATTACATGCCAGGTATAGGCAGGGGAGGCAGGGCTGGGTGGAGCCTAGAAGGGCCCTTAGCCCTGGTCTGGAGGCAATTATGGGTTGTAATCCCTGCTTCCTTTTGCCTCAATCTCCCCACTCCCAGCTGCTTATCCCTAGAGTGTCCCAATGTCTGTCCTTGAACTCTTCTTCATGTACCTATTCCCTTAAGTAAACCTTAGCCACCTGACTATTCCCCTCAGCTCCTTCAGTGAGCCCAGAGGTAGGTCATTAGCTGCCTCCTAGCCCCTGAGAACCCCAGGTCCTTCTTCAGCGCACCTGCCCCCGCAGGCCACCCATCCCAGGTGCTGGCATCTCTTTAGCCGCTCAGCCCAAAGCTTTTCTGATCTCCTGGTTCTCTCTCTTCCCCCTCTGCCATCTGTGGGTCCGGCTGCTTCTGCTCTCTTCCGGCACACCAGCCACCGTCCTTCTGTAGATCAACAACATCTCCTCCTAGTCTGCTCACCAGCTCCAACCAGGGTTCCCTCACTCCTATAGCAGGAACCATCTGTGGCTCCCATCCTCTCCTTGACGTAACCTCATCTGTTCACATTTTCTTCTCTCCCCTACAGCTACACCTGCCTTTGGGTTAGTCCTGAACCTGCCTGGCTGTCATCTAACTGTTCCTTCTGCCTGGACTGTCAGAGCGGCTCCTGCTGTCACCTCTTCACCTTCCTACTCAGATGTCCGTCTTCTGACAGGGCTCCTTACCCCTGCCTTAAACTTGCTTGCCCTGTCTCTGCCTCAGCCCACCTTCCTCCTGCTGTGGTCCCCATAGTCCCCTTTGAGCAATCTCATTGCATCTCCAAGCATCTGCTCCAAGGGCAGGCATTTCTGTCTTGTTCACTCACCCATCCCTCTTGCCAAGAGTCCTGCTTGGCTCATAGAGGGGTGTGATAAATCTTTGTTGAATGAAGGGATACTTGGATAAGGGGACATCAGCTTCCTGCTTCTCCCTGCATGGTGAGTACTTGAGGTCAGAGCCTGGTGCTTCCTGTCTCGGTGCCTGGTTGTGCTAGGCCTATGTACCTGGAGCCCCTGCAGGCCCTGACAGCTGCCTCAATCTCTACACAGACATCAATGAGTGTGTGACAGACCTGCACACGTGCACCCGGGCCGAGCACTGTGTGAACACGCCAGGCTCCTTCCAATGCTACAAGGCGCTCACTTGTGAGCCAGGCTACGTCCTCACAGATGGTGAATGCACAGGTAAGAAAGTGCTAGACTCTCCAGGAGACCAGTTTCCGTGAAATTTTGTGTCTCAGGACTGGCCAAGCTTTTGAACTTGTCACAGACTCCACTGGAGTGGGTGTGGCAGAACCTCACATCTGATGCCTAGGCTAACTGTCCCAGGGATGTCCCTACCCCTGCCCTGTCTCCCCTCTCCCATTCCTGCACTTGACTTTCCTTGGGGTGGGGGTGGGGTGGTATCTGAGGCTAGGGGTGGGAGTGGGGTGGTCTCTGAGGCTAGGGGTGGGAGCTGGGACAAGGGCAACACCTGCCCCTGGCCTTCCTACCACCTGCTGATCGTTGTTATGCTAATCATTCTCATGGCCTCAGTTTCCCCATTTGCACACTGAAGTGGAGCTCCACAGATGATTGTTCATATCTCATTCACTAGAAAATTCTAGCTTTCTAATAAGAGGGATTTTTTTTTTCAGTGTCTCTCATATTTCTTAAACTTCTTTTAATGATAGACAGGGTTCTGGGTACCAGTAGCACTGGTGTGAGGTGATCTTTCTGTGACCTCATGGTAGAGGATGTGGAGAATACAGAGATGGCAAAGCGACCATGGGAGGTGGAAGGATGTGTCTCCAATGTGCGTCTAGAAAGGCTCTCAGGAAAGTGACAGTGTAGTTGAGATATAGACAATGGGAGGCTATCTGGAAAGGTGTCCTGGGCATAGGGAACAGCAGGCACAGAGGCCTATGACAGAGAGGAAGGATCATGGCAAGGGCCCCAGGTGTGAGCCTCTGTGCTCCAGTGACAAGTGTGACTTAACCTTGGGATACAGTCTGCCTGCTCCTCACCAGTGTGGTGTGATGGGTGGTAGGGAGCCAGCCTACCTGGCATTCTGTAACAATGGAAGCTTCCCTGTGCCTCAGTTTCTCCTCCTTCATAAAGTGGGCCAGTCACAGGATGTACTGTATGTTGCTGTGAGAATGGGGTAAATTTAATCATGCCACATACTGTGAATAGTGGCAGGGACCATGGAGAAGTGGGGAGCATGTGGTTATGTCATTTTTACTCCTGGGACATGGGCCTCCTCAGTGACTCCACTCTGCCACCTTACTGGGATGCAGACCTTAGCAGCTGCTGGGATTACAGTGGTGTGAAGCTGGGAAGTGTAGCAGGGCTGCTGGTTGTGAGGGCGGGGCCTCCTGCCTCCCACCTCTGGCTGTGAGGGCGGGGCCTCCTGCCTCCTGCCCCTAATGCCCAGCCTCTGTGTGGCAGACGTGGACGAGTGCGTGACCGGCACACACAACTGCCAGGCAGGCTTCACGTGCCAGAACACCAAGGGCTCCTTCTACTGCCAGGCCCGGCAGCGCTGCATGGATGGCTTCTTGCAGGACCCTGAGGGCAACTGTGTGGGTAAGCAGGCTTCGGGCTGTGGCTCCTCGGGTCCTGCAGGCTTTAGAACCCTGGTGGGTCTAGCTGGTGGCCCCCTTCTCTCAGCCTCAATGTCTCCATCCACTGAGTGGGTGTGTGCAGAATGGTAGCTGCTCTGCTTACCTTGGAGCTGTTTCTCTCAGTTTACCTACTTGTGGGACCAAATTAGAAGAATACAGATCACGTGTTTTGAGCCAGTTGACAGAAAGAACTGTCTGGGATACAATATAACAGGGTTCCTGACTGAAGTGAAATCCACAGTTGCTTTCACTGTCCAAGACCACCGTGAGGCTCTCTAGATTAGGTCCGGGCCATGGTTGAGACATGCCGTGTGACAGATGCTCATTGTCCTGAGAAGGTCTGAGATGTCACTCACTCCTTCCAAGCAGCCAGGGCATGCCATGTCCCTGGAGCTTCTGACTTGTCTCCTGCCAGAATGCACGTGGCAGAGGGGACAGTGGCACAGAGAGACAAAGGGCTGGCAGCATTTCCTGAGTACCAGCTATGCTCCAGGATTCTAGACGGGGGCAGTCATAGTGTTTGCCGAACTGTTTAGTGGGGAGACCAAATAGGCAGCCATATTCACAAAAACACCAGGAATTCATTTATACTTTGATTAATAATAATAATAATAATAATAAACAACCATGACCAGCCTTGTCTTCCCCTTGCTTTAGCTGTTCCACTGGACAGATGTGTTCACACTGTAGTCAGCCCCACTGGCTGTGGCTTCTGGAGGTGGGATTCTCACATGCCAGGGTTCAGGGGTGGTATAGTCTAGGCTTAAAGCCCAGAGCTGGGCAGATGAGTGGAGGAGGGGCAAGCCAGGATCTCCACCTTGTCGCTTCTGCAGACATCAACGAATGCACATCATTACTGGAGCCTTGCCGCTCAGGGTTCAGCTGCATCAACACAGTGGGCTCCTACACCTGTCAGAGGAACCCACTGGTCTGCGGTCGCGGTTACCACGCTAACGAGGAGGGCTCTGAATGTGTGGGTAAGGTTGGAGTCTCCCCATCTACCTCTCTGCCCAAGAGGCCCCGTAGAGGGGCCGTCCGGACCTCAGGGTGTCCTGTTTGCCTGCCCCACAGATGTGAATGAGTGTGAGACAGGTGTGCATCGCTGTGGCGAGGGCCAACTGTGCCATAACCTCCCTGGATCCTACCGCTGTGACTGCAAGCCCGGCTTCCAGAGGGATGCCTTCGGCAGGACCTGCATTGGTAAGGGACACTGGGGTCTGGGACCCCCTGGGAACAAAGAGCCTACCCCCTCTGTACCAGCTCTCTGGCCTGGACCTCCCCAGATGGCTGTCTTCAAGCCCCCTCTCCCCTTGGCTAAGACTCCATGCTGTAGCCCCCTTACTGCCTTGTCTGCCTGTGCCTCTGCACCCTCTGGGACATTCCCTGCTGACTGCCCGCTCTGTGCCTGCTGCTCATCGTCTCCCCTGCAGATGTGAACGAATGCTGGGTCTCGCCGGGCCGCCTGTGCCAGCACACATGTGAGAACACACCGGGCTCCTACCGCTGCTCCTGCGCTGCTGGCTTCCTTTTGGCCGCAGATGGCAAGCATTGTGAAGGTACTGCCCACCCTGGCTTCTGAGCCCATGTACCTAGCTCCCACTTGGACAGGCAGCCTCTGCTTCCTGCTGTGATCACAGGGAGTTTGTTGCCAGGATGGCACTGGGCAGCCATGAGAGCTCGGGAGCCGTGAGGATGCAAGGGTCACACGGTTCCCACGGCTGATGCCTTCAGGCAGTAAAGCCCGGGGCAGTCTAATTTATCTGGCTTTTCAGAAACCAGGAATTTCACCATGTGCGTAAAATCGGCTGCTCTGTATACATGGCTGATAGCTTAAGCCTTGGGGTAGACAGTGAGATAAACCAAGTGTGATGGGCCTGTAGATGGGTAAGTGACATCACAGCGTTGCCACAGATGCTTAGTCCCCTAGTGCAGCTGGCTCAGGTCCACTGGGGAAGAAAGCCATGAGGTGGCTCGGTGAGAAGCTGAGCTTCAACGGAGAGACCATGGCATCTCTGGCCCCAATTTCTTAACAGTTTTCCTCATTCTTCTCCAAGTGGGACCAATCTGCTGAGACCTCTGTGGGACTCCCAGACCTTTGGCCCTGAGTGTGTGTGGCTATAGCAAGACACTGGGATAGTCACTGTTACTAACTAGTGTCATTATACTGTGGGCATACCTCATACCAGATTGTGTGTGTCTAATCGGAAACGGCACAGTGGGCAGATGCTCTGAGGAAGCCATGAGCTAGCTCTCCCTTCGTCACCCTACCGCAGCTCCTGCACCCTCCCCCACCTCAGCAGTGTCAGCTCTTGGTGGCCTATTTTGTGCCTAGGTGACTCAAGAGTTCCAGTCGTTGTGTGTTCCCAGCAGGGCAGTACCAGGCTTTGCCTTGGTTTGTCCTGGGGCCAGAAAACTTGCCCTTGCTGAGTGTCCTGCCTGGCCCCACCTTCCTCAAAGGGTGTCCGAAAGGAAAGTCTCTCCAAACAAGGATACTGGTGAGCCAGCCCAGTCCGGTATATAGTCTGGGAGGACTCATTATGATGAAGACTCTGTCCTCACAGATGTGAACGAGTGCGAGACTCGGCGCTGCAGCCAGGAATGCGCCAACATCTATGGCTCCTATCAGTGCTACTGTCGTCAGGGCTACCAGCTGGCAGAGGATGGGCATACCTGCACAGGTGAGCCCCTCCCAGGACTCACATGAAGAAGGAGCCCCTTTCCCCATATGCCAGGATCCCAGGGTATTTAGTGTGGGGTCTGAGTTCATATCCCAGCCCAAAGTTTCCCTGCGGTGCAACCTTGGTTTTCTCCACTCTGACCTCAAGCTAACTTCTCTGTAAAGTATGATGGATACCCTGAACTCAGCAGGAGTACATCACCCAAGTCAGGCTGGCACCTAAATAGCCCTTGGATGGTGCTGTCATTATTAGCGGTGCACAGTCCTGGGAAGCACATCCCCATTCTGCTCCCCATCTCCTACGTGGCTTTGAGCGATTCGCTCCCACCACCGGAGCCTTCTTATCTTCCCTTGTAATGGCTCCTGGCCTTCCTGTCTGTGCCTTTGGATGGGCGAGGCTCACCAGCTGACCCTTTCTGACAGACATCGATGAGTGTGCACAGGGCGCTGGCATTCTCTGTACCTTCCGCTGTGTCAACGTGCCCGGGAGCTACCAGTGTGCATGCCCAGAGCAGGGGTACACAATGATGGCCAACGGGAGGTCCTGCAAGGGTGAGTGACAGCTTCCACTCCCACATACACACTCAGGCAGTTCTGTGTCTGCATCAGGCTTCGAGCTTAGCACTAAGCCCACGTGTTCAGAACAACTGTGCTCAATAGTCCCTGTGTCTAGGCCTGGGATGAGGAAGGTGATTCAGGCCAGCACAGAATCTTCCAGACTTGGCCTTGAATCTGTACTCCCCACCCTGGTGTGAGGAGGCTGGGGACTGTCTATGAACATCCTGGAAGGCGAGCCTCAGAGATCTAAGCTGCTGTCCTCAAATCTCTGCCAAACTGTCCAGGGGCCTACTGGGTCAGGAAAGTATGCTGTCCAGACGCCAGGGTATAGGGAAGGAGTCCTAGGGAGGCCCTGCATGTCTTGAAGGAAAAGTGAGTTGGTCCTGGGTGAGGCAGGTAGGCAGCTCTGCCTTCAGGTTGGTGGCTGTGGCTGCTGGCCGTTAGCTCAGCATCCCAGGCTGTGGTGAAGCTTGGTATGCAGCAGGCAGTCATGAACTTTATTCTGAGAAGCCAGCAGAGCCAGGACCCCTGCTGCTGTGTGCCCCAGTGAGATGGGCAGATAGCTCTGTAAGGGAGTAAGCCCACTCTTAGCCCACACAGCTGCCCAGGACCCAGGCTTCCAGTGTGGGTGGGAGTGGTTCAGGCTGGGTTCCTAGGCCATGAGGATTTTCTTAAGAGCCCTCTTCTCCCGTTCCAGACCTGGATGAGTGTGCACTGGGCACCCACAACTGCTCTGAGGCCGAGACCTGCCACAACATCCAGGGTAGTTTCCGCTGCCTGCGCTTTGATTGTCCACCCAACTATGTCCGTGTCTCAGAAACGTGAGTGCCTTCAGCCCTGGTATCATCCAGGGCCTTTTACTGCCACTGGGCCACAGGCTAAGAGTCAGGTGGTCCCTGCCATGGTCGCCTCCTACCCTTTCCCAAAAAGCGCTATGAAAAGAAATAGAGAACCGTCCATGCTAAAAAGAGGGTTGTCACCTCGAAGGGAGAAAGTTTGATCTAAAGTCAGATATGAATGACCACAGCCCAGGAACATGGATGGATTCAGGCTGACTCAAATAGCATGTTCATGAAAACAGTTTTATGAAGTTTCTAGGGTAACAAAACAAAGATTTATAAATGAACACACTGGTAGACACATGCAGGTTATATGAACTGGGGAAATCTCTTGGCTATCGTTTGGTAGCATTCTTAACCTTCGGGCTAGTAGAAGCTAGGAGTCTATTTGTGCATTTCCAGAGGATTTACCTAATGACACATGCAGGTCACACACAGAGGTGGGTACTGGGTGGCTATTAAGGGAGCTGAAGATAGCTTAAGATAATCTGTCTACAGGACCTGTAACATTCCAACTCTCCAGAGTCATAACCAGTTAATCAGCCTTGTAGACTCTTTAACACAGACAGAGTATTTGCTGGGAACTCCCTACACACACACACACACACACGCACACGCACACGCACACGCACACACACACACATGCACGCACATGCACGCACACACACGCACACGCACACACGTGCACTCATATGCTCTCACACACCACATGCATTACTTATTGTGTAACAAGCTCGAATTACCATATATCCTTACCTCCAGGGGGTTTGTGGGGCCAGCAGCTAGAACAGCATCACCAGTACAGTTTCATGGGACAGCTGCCATGTCTGGGCCTCCTGAGCCCACCACGAAACTATTCATGTCCCTGCCTGGTCATCTGGATGCTGGCCTGCCTTTGCAAGGTCTGGCCAGGCAAGCAGTCATCAGGTTGTAGACTGAGGCTTTAGTGTCTCACCCTTGGCCAGCTCACTCCTCAGCCTCTCCAAGGGCTGCCTGGGCTGTGGTCTCCCTTGTTCAGGACACCAGATGCGTGAGCTGAAGTACTTAAAGGGACTTAACTCAGAAGTGAGAGCACCTAGCGCTGCAACAGGAGACAGGTTGGGTGTTGCCGCTAGCAGGCTGTGCTGGGCAGGGGGCTGTGAAGAAGAGGGAAGGAGAAGAAAGGGAGGAACAAATATGGATGAAAAGAGCTGCTGACAGGCCTGCTGGGACCTTGTGCCAGGCACGTCAGCCTCACCCTCACAGAAGACCATCTCACAGCTGGGAATGGGGCCCAGAGGGGTAAAGTAACTTATTTGTGGTTGCTGGATTCCTCTGGGTAGAGCTCACATTTGCTCCCTGGCCCACTAGTGCCTGAGCCAGCTGCTGGGGTCTATCCCGCATCTGGGATGGGAGTGAGGGTCCCTAGTCACTGACCAAGCATCTTTCCCTCACAGGAAGTGCGAGCGCACGACCTGCCAAGATATCACGGAATGTCAAACCTCACCAGCTCGCATCACGCACTACCAGCTCAATTTCCAGACAGGCCTACTGGTACCTGCACATATATTCCGCATCGGACCTGCTCCCGCCTTTGCTGGGGACACCATCTCCCTGACCATCACCAAGGGCAATGAGGAGGGCTACTTCGTCACACGCAGACTCAATGCCTACACTGGTGTGGTATCCCTGCAACGGTCAGTTCTGGAGCCACGGGACTTTGCCCTGGATGTGGAGATGAAGCTATGGCGCCAGGGCTCTGTCACTACCTTCCTGGCCAAGATGTACATCTTCTTCACCACTTTTGCCCCATGAGGTGACATGTCAGGTGACGTGTCAGGCAATCCCTCCAGGTGGTGCCTGGGCCGCGGGCAGCTTTGCCACTCCTAAGTGGCTCTATTGCTGTGACTCTGTAACTTAACTTAATCATGCTGAGCTGGTTGGTCTTGAATCTCTACCCTAGAGGGAGGGAGATGTACCCTAACAGGCACTGAGTACAGGCCAAGGTCACCGGAAGCTGGATGATGACCTGAAAACTGGAAACAGCCATCGGGGGCTTCTGAACTCCACTCCTCAACTATGGCTACAGCTGACGATCCATTCCTTCGTCCACTGTGTTCCTCAATTAAAAAAACAAAAAATCAGCTGTGCATGGTAGCACAGACCTTTAATCCTAGCACTGGGGAGGCAGAGGTAGGTAGATCTCTGTGAGTTCTGGACCAGCCTGGTCTACACTGGGAGTTCTAACCAGTCAGAGCTACATAGAGAGACCCTGTCTCAACAAGGAAAAACAAATCATTTTAAAAGGTTTTTTTTTTTTTGCTGTTGTTAATGATAAGAATAGTACATATACATTATTAAAAAATGATCAAATAGCACAGAAAGGCTATTCAGCCTCTTTGTCTTCTTTCTTTTGTAAAACACTGAAGATTGCATCAGTCCTGGAATGTCACAGGGTCCCCAACTAACAGATGAGCTCAGAGTGAGAGCCAAAGGTCAGCTAGCTGGCCTTTTCTATTATAGTCCCTGCCACTTCTCCTGCCCGCACTTGCTACCCCCTACTCCCTCCTTCTCTCATATGGGGACGTGAACTGCTTGGGTGGGTCACCTTGGGTATGGTGGTAGCAGGTCTGGAGTGGATGTGGCCAGAACTGAAGGAGACACATTTTCTTTGAGCCTGCGTGAATTTCAGCTCTGTTGGGTATCAGCTCAGGGGGAAGCTATGAGAATGTGGGAAACTGAGGTCCTGAGAGCAGAGGGGACATACCTAAAGTCTACTGTGAGGATCAGAGTGTGGGCATGCCCACATGACTGCCCTCAATGTCCTCTGAGACCGAATCCTGTGAGCAGTCTGGAACAGTTACATGTGGCGAGCAACAGCCAGGATATTAGCTGTGGTAGGAAGCTGGACTGGATCGAGCCAGTCTGCAATCCCAACTACTTGGGACACTGAGGTAGGAGGATAGAGAGTTGATGGTACTCTGTCCCAAAGAGTTACAAAAGACAGGGAGTGGGGGACTGAGGATGTAGCTTAGTGGTAGAGGATTTGGTTGGTATGTGTGAGTACCACACCCAGTACCACACCAGGAAAACCAAATGATGGGGACAGAGTAGATATAGCCAGACTCTTCACACATGCTAACAGCATTGTAGGTGTCTGTGCCACCAGCTCTGGCTGGGAATAGAATATTCTTTCTTACTGTGAGTGGTGGGCAGAACCCAAGGAGTAGCCTGTTGGGGACGCTGGCACATAGCCCTAAATGGCTAGGCATTCTTCAAGACACGTTTGCAGACCACATGTGGATGTAAATTCTTCTGTTTTTAAGCTGTGATGGAAACTTAAAAACAAGCAAGCAAACAAACAGAAGTCAGGCCTGAGGGCCAGCAGGATGGCTCAGTGGGTAAAGGCACCTGCTACTCAGCCTGATGACCTGGCTTCAGTTCCCAGGGCCCACAAGGTGGGAGGAGAGAATGGACCCCCACAAGTTGTTCTCTGATATTCCTCTGCACCTCCTGTGCTGTTACACAGATACACAGACATCATGCCTACCAACATGCATGTGCACACGCATGAGTGCTCGCACACGCCCAACTGTGTATATGTGCTCAAAAAACTGCACACGCCCACCTGCGTTTGTATGCTCAAAAAACCACACACACACACACACACACACACACACACTCTAAATAATGTTTTAAAAAGAAAAACAGTAAGCATGGGAGCTGGAGAGATGGCTTATGTAACCCTTAACCATAAGTAGTGGTCTAGCTCACTACTCTTCCAGAGGACCCAGGTTTGGTGACCAGCACCCACATGGCAGCTCACAACTATCTGGAACTCCAGTTCCAGGGGATCTGACACCCTCTTGTGGCCCCTGTGGGTGTCAGACACACACATGGTGTACACGCACACATACAGGTAAAGCACATACACACACAAACAAGAATAAATAAATCTTAAGGAATCAAAACAAAACAGGCACATGCCAAGCAAACGCTGCTGTCCCAGCTCTCACGGAGGGTCATCATCAGTGGCCATCAGTGGCTTTTTCTCTGCCCTCCCTTCTCCCCACTGTCCCCCCTCCCCAGGCGTGTAGCAGCAGTGGTTTCCTTGCCACTGGTCTACCCCTCACCCCTCATTTCTCTGGCCTTGAGATTCCCAGAGCGAACAGTTCTGTTGTGACCGCCATCTGCAGGGCTAGATGGAGCTCCATTGAGAAACACGTCAGAGGTCATAGCAGCTGCCCCTGTCCCCCCACAGCCTGGGCTATCTTGCCAGATCATTGTTACTCCCCCTGCATCTTCTGCATTAGGCTCCCAGGATTCCTTAGGAGCTCTGTCTCGGCTGCCTACATCCAGCAGTATTTCCCACGGGGAACATGCGCTCTATGAGAGCTTGGCTGCAAGCTGGTCAGCAACTTGTCTCAAGTCTTGCTTCTAGGCAGTCTCTGTGGCTCCCATTCCACAGCTCCGGTTGCTGAAGCATTCCCCATCTTACTGGCCCTCCCTCCCTCCCTCCCCCACAACATTCCAGGAGAAGCAAGAGTTTCAGCCTTCATAGTGGTTCAAGCTCTCTAGCTACCACTGAATTGCCCCCCTGACTTCCATCCACCGGGTGTGACTGAGTCTCCCTAGTCCAGAAGATCCCCATGAGGGCATCTTTGCCCCTCATGCAGGTTGTCTGAGGAGAGTCTTGTCCAGCCCTCGTCATATCCTCATGAACATGTGGCTTTGGGTTGACAGAATTTCTCTCAGGCATATCTTTATGAAACTGTGTGACCATGACTTTAGGGAACTCAGGTCAGACTTCTCATGGTCATCATAAGGCCTCTAGCTTGAAAAGAATATATATATATATATATATATATATATATATATATATATATATATATTTAACTTTTTAAACAGAAATTGGGATTGAATCTAGAGTCTTGTGCATGCAAGACAAGAATTCCACCATTAAGTTATTTCCTTTTTTCTCTTTAAACCTCAGATTAAGCCTCTCTAAGTTGCCTAGATGGGCTTTGAATTTGACATCCTTCTGTCTCAGACTCCTGAGTAGCTAGATGCCTGTAGAGTCCTGACTTAAAAAAATAATTTTTGATTAACATGTAATATTTATCTTAACCGTGAGTTATTCTTTTCAGTGCTGGGAATGGAGAAGCCCTATAGGTGCTGGCCAGCCCTCCACCTCTGAGCTCCATCCCCAGACAACAGAGTGATGGTTTGGTTAGTGTGTCCAGTGCATTGTGTACTTGTACTTTTCTGTTGCTGTGATTAAACATGAGAAAGGCAACTTGTAAGAGGAAGGTTTCTTTGAGATTACAGTTCTAGAGAGACACAGTTCATCATGGCAGCAAACTGCAAGCGGAGTGGCTTGAGCAGCAGGCAGGGAGCTCACATATGAACTGTGGACACAAAGCAGAGAGAGGGAACCAGAAAGTTTTAAGTTCCCAGTGATACTTACTGCCTCCAGCAAGGCCACACCTCCTAAGTCTGCCTGAGCAGCGCCACCAACTGGAGACCAAGTGTTCAAATACTGAGACTGGGGGACATCTCAAAGGACCACAGGAGTAACCAGCACAGGGTTGTTACAGTATATTCAACCCTAGGTTTCCATTGTTTCTGTAAGCTGACTACATTCTAACTCTTCTGGCTACTTTGAGACACTAAATTAGTTACACCCCACTCCCATGTGCCATGCTTGGCACACTGGAATATTTCCCCCTCAACCACACTGCATCCCTCACTGAATGATCTTCCTCTGCCCTCGCCAGATCTTGCTCTCAGCTTCTGTGAGATCGGCTTCCTTCCTTCCTTCCTTCCTTCCTTCCTTCCTTCCTTCCTTCCTTCCTTCCTTCCTTCCTTCCTTTCTTCCTTTTCTTCCTTTTCTTCTTCTTCTT
>NC_034591.1:108208880-108278650 GCF_900095145.1 Mus pahari
TTCTTCTTCTTCTTCTTCTTCTTCTTCTTCTTCTTCTTCTTCTTCTTCTTCTTCTTCTTCTTCTTCTTCTTCTTCTTCTTCTTCTTCTTCTTCTTCTCTCTCTCTCTCTCTCTCTCTCTCTCTCTTTCTAAAGACTTATTTATTTTATATATGTGGGTACACTGTCGCTGTCTTCAGACACACCAGAAGAGGGCATCAGATCCCATTACAGAAATTTGTGAGCCACCATGTGGTTGCTGGGAATTGAACCTCTGGAAGAGCAGTCAGTGCTCTTAACCTCTGAGCCATCTCTCCAGCTCAAGATCAACTTTCAAGGACTCCACTCACATGACAGATCCCACACTGCTTGTCTTCCCATGCCCGACTTGGCTGCCCTCTACACTTGGAGTAAAGTGGAACTGTTTGGGTCTCCTCTGTGTTGGAGAGCAGCTGGACTCCCATTGGTTCACTTGTCTCAGAGAACACTGTACTGTGCTGCCCAGTTCATCCCCTCTGTGCTGATTTAGAAATGTCCCCTATTGGATTGTGACCCCTTTGCCCTTTTCTCTCACACCTGTGGGTTTTTCCGTTCTGAGGGTGACATTCACTGTGCTCCTGGCAGCAGGCCTCCCCCCCCAGCACCCCCCACCTCCACCCCCCACCCCACTAGGGAAGAGGCTCCAAGGACACAAACTGTTCTCCCTCAGTGGAAGCAGTTGGAGGCTGGGGGCTTGGCTCACACTGGCCCAACCCATCAGAGGATTTTGAGTTACATTTTTATTACTTCCTGTTTTGTTTTGTTTTCTACTCCATGGAGCCAACTCCCTGAGAGCCGGACTAGTCCCTAACTCCACTGGGAATGGTGGTTGGGTGATGCACACAATAGCTTCAGTACTTGAGAGATGAGGGCAGAAGGATCAGGATCAAAGTCATCGTCAGCTAGAGTGAGCTCAAGGCTAGCTTGGCTCTCTTATGCTCAGGAACCCTGATGGAAACCACATGCCTGTTTCAGACCATCACAGAGCCCTCCCGGGAACCACAGCCTATCCTGCATGATCTTGGTTGGATCTCAGCAGCTTTGAGGACTGGGAACGAATCATAGGATTTGGGTTTGCCAGGGGTCGTCCTCAGGATTGGTCTGGAGCTGTGGGGTCCTGGGCAGCGTGACCATGAGCATGGGCTTGTGTGAGGATTCCTCTGTAGAGGAATGCACATGTGTAGGAGTACATGCTGTCTGCAGGTGTCTAGGCTCTGACCTGTCCTGGCATAGGGTTTCCCTGCATAAAATGGTACCCAGCAAGCTTGCAAATGTGTTTCCCAAAATGGCAGGCTGAGGGGCAGGCTGTGGTGGGCAGGGGGTGGGGGTGGGGGGTGTTCTACCTAAGCCACTTGGATGTGCTATTAACCAGGGTTAATACCTCTGCAGCAGAGGTAGCAGGTGGCCCCTGGCTTCTTGATGTTTCATTTAGAGAAGTTTGGAGCAACATGTAAATAGTGAGAAAATGTACATATGTTTCTAGGCCTTGAACTTCTGTGGAAGCCCCAGGCCTCTTCTGAGATTCCTAAGACAAGCTAGCTGTTCTCTTGAGAGTTTCTGATTTGGTGGCCTCTTAAGGTCACATGGTTTCTGCAGGACAGCCCGGAGCCATTACAAAGCTCTTTGTGCACAAACAGAACTGTCCTGATGTGGATAGGGCAGTCCCTCCTCTGGGGTTGGCGAGTTGGGCCCACAGGAGGTCTGGGGGCCTGAAATTGAGTCTGCTGCTTCTTCAATCCTGCAGAGTTCTGGTGCACAGGGGAGCAAGGGCACCCCCTTGTGGCTTCATCCCAATTCCAATGATTAATAGCCAAGATGGATTTGGGCAGGTAGGTTTGGGGGAAAGGTGTTTTCAGTGGTGTGGGGAGGTTTTGAAACGTCACATTGTGATCTGGAGGGGCTTGGGGATGGGTTTAGTGTGAGACAAGGACAGAGGTCTGTGGGGGACAGTTGGAGGCTAAATGGGATGGTCCTGGAGGGAACCCACAGTGCTGTCTTGCAGCAAACAAACAGTCCTTACTTAAACCACATGTCTGGACCCATAGTCGCCTTAAGGCCAACTTCTCTGCTCCACCTAGGACTAACAGATATCTACATGTGAGAGTTTTCCTGGTATACAACCACTTGTGAAGGCACTGGGATTTCCTGGTCCGTGGGCAACACTCTCCACCAAGAAAATTGAGGAGATGCAGATTCACCAGGGACTTCCAGCAGCCCCGTGCTTCAAGTTCTGTGCTAGGGGCTCAACCTATTTCCCAGAGATGGGCAGAGAGGGTACTGGCCTATCAAGGGTCATATAAGTATTCAAATTCTATGAGGGTGGCCAAAGCCAGGAGAATAAGAGAGGCCACAGACAGGCAGAAAATAATTGCAAATGACATAGCTGATAAAGAACTATTGTCCAACGCATACAAAGGACTCTTAAAATGTAACAATAGAAAATGACACAATTACAACGCAGGCAAAAAGCTGAGCAGACACCTCAGCAAGCATGCCTGCAGATGGCTGATATGAATGTGAAAAGATATCCTGTTTCTGTCATCAGGGAATTGCCAGCGAGACACAGCTGCCACAGCCCCCTCACGTGAGATCTCGCCTTCCCTTCCAGTTCTCCTTGATCAACAGCCACCCAAGAACATTAAAGAGAAGTTCCAGAAACAAATAATCCAGGGATTGATGAGATGGCTCAGTGAGTAAAGGTGCTAGGTAAAGGAGAGAACTGACTATCAGGTTAAACCCTGGCCCACAGGTGGCACACATTTACCCACAGCATGCATGCACACACAGGAATGATAAGATGTTGAGATGGCTCAGTAGGTAAGGGCGCTTGCTGCATTTGCAAAGGCCTTTCAGGTGGAGAGAATCTGGAAGTTCCCCCATCATTTGAAGAGGAGCTTAGAGTGCCCCCCACAAGTGAAGATGGTTCAGTTCCCAGTGCCCACATAGTAGCTCACAGCTCTGGTTTCAGGGGGTTTTCTGGCTTCCATGGCCACACATGTGGTATACAGACATACATGTAAGCAAAAAACCCATACTCATAAAATGAAAATTAATTTTAAAAAATAAAAAATTTAAAAGAGGTAATTCCTAGTTTTCTGGCTCTGACCTCTTCCAAGTAGAGTGACGTAATGCCATTCTTCCACACTCGGTCATGTTTGGAGTATGAGTTGCCATGACACCCAAGCAGGTATCATTTGACATCTTGGTTGTGGAATCTACAGTCTCATCCCAGTCCTTGGCATTCAAATGGTTGTGCTTGTTGTTCACTCTCTTAATTGTTTTAAGATAGCCTCCTGTGGCTCAGGCTGACCTTGAACTCACTGGGTAACTGAGACTCCTGCCTCCCCTTCTGAAGCACTAGGGTTACAGGCACAGCCACCATATTCAGCAAAGTGGCCTTTGTTTTTCTTCGATGGCTCCAGAGGGCAAGGGAACCCAGCTGGGCTGAGGAGAAGCCAGGAGTGCTCCCCTCAGTGTGAAGACGGGTTGTGAGTACTCTCCTGTGGTGCTTTGATGGGAAATGCCCCTATAGGCTCAAATATTTAAACACTCGGTCCATAGGTTCCTAGCGGGTGACTCTGTTTGGGGGAGGTTTCTATGCTGTGGCCTAGTGGGAGGGGCTATGGGAAGAGCTACACGGAGTGGGAGGAACTACACGGAGTGGGAGGAGCTACACGAAATGGGAGGAGCTACACTGAGGGGGAGGAGCTACACTGAGGGGGAGGCTTGAGGGCACAAGGCCTCTTCCTGTTTGAGAGCACGCAGCCTTTCTCTGCTTCTATGCTTTGTGCTTGTGCTTGAAAATAAGATAGCACTTGGGAGTTTGAGGCCAACCTGGTCTACAGAGTGAGTTCCAGGACAGCCAGGGCTACACAGAAAAACCCTATCTCAAAAAACAAAACAAAACAAACAAACAAACAAACAAAAAACAAAAAAACTAAAAAAAAAGAAAATAAGATAGCTCAGCTTCCGGCCCCTGTCGCCTTGTCTGTTGAGTCCTGCCATACTTACCCTAAGGGACTCTCATCACTCTGAAAACATAAGCCAAAACCCCTCTTCCTTCCATGACCATGCCTTCCTTGGTCATGGTATTTTATCACAGCAACAGAAACGTGACTGATAGAACTCTTCATGGAAAGGGGACCTGGGAGTGCTCTCCTCAAGGGAAGAGGAGCCAACAGTGCTCCCTTCAGACAAAGAGAATCCATAAGTGCTCCCATCATATGAAGAACTATGAGTGCTCCCTCATGTAAGGAAGAAGCTAAGCGTTTTCTGAGTGGCAGGGAGGAGGGTTAGGGAGGCGAGGGGAGAGAGCAGTCACATCACTTTTATTACAGCGCCCCAGAGCGTTTGCTCCATGGTATTGCTACTGCCCTGTACTATTTCTGTCACAATATCATACCATGCTCCATTAATAAAATGAATGGCCGTGCCAGACAGTGGTGACGCATGCCTTTAATCCCACACTTGGGAGGCAGAGGCAGGTGGATTTCTGATTTCAAGGCCAGCCTGGTCTACAGAGTGAGTTCCAAGACAGCCAGGGATATACAGAGAAACCCTGTCTTGAAAAAAACAAAACAAAAAAATTACAAAAGAAAAAAAAGAAAAAAAAAGACCATAGGCAAGCATATAAAACAAAAACACAAGATCCATGGGACGCAGGGCCATCTGCAGTTTTAGGTGCCTAGTGGGGATCTTGGAGTGTGTCCCAGAGTAATGGGGGACACACCCACTTTCAACTTTATTGAGGCCCAAGTGAATTCACCAAAGGGAGACTGTCACGTCCCTAAGGAGTATGACCATACAGGTTGTTGAAGAGTTCAAAGAACGGCTGGGGTTAAGACAACTAGGGATGAGGTAAAGTGGAAAGAAAAGGAGGGAGAAGGCAAAGATCCCAGGTAGAGGCAGAACGTGTGGCCTCCATCCCAGAGTACCACTGAATCTCCAGGGTCTTAGACACCCTACATTTGCCACTACTGAAGTTATCACAGGGCTACCCAGTGCCTGAGAGCTGTAACGCTAGTCACTACAGGAGCTGAGGGGCCCAGTACCTCAGTCCCACCTAGGAGCTATGCCACTAGAAGGTAGCTGCTTGCTGTCCTGGTCAGCTGTGACACCCAGGTAGCTGTGACACCCAGAGCTGTGACACCCAGGTAGCTGTGACACCCAGGTAGCTGTGACACCCAGGTAGCTGCCTAGTGTTACAATAGCAGCCAGCGCCAGGGCCACTGGGGGTTAAAGCCCAGGGTGATGAACCTCCAGCTTGAGCACCCACAGCTCTGAGCTTCTAGCTCCTAAGTCTGGGAGCAACAGGGTCCTGGATTCCAGGGCTGTAGCTGCAGCCTCTGGCTCCGACCGACATCTGCCTCGGCCCTCAAGGGCTGGGGCTGCTCAAACTGGACGGCTTCTCTTTGTCTTCTCTGATTCATATCTGGGTAAAGAAGGACCCTATTGGCTGACCAGAAACAGCATGATTCTGGGGGCTGTCACAGAGCTGAGTTCGAGGCCAGCCTGGTCTACAAAGTGAGTTCCAGGACAGCCAGGGCTATACAGAGAAACCCTGTCTCAACCCCCCCCCCCAAAAAAAAAAAAACCCAACCCAAACCAAACCAAACCAAAAACAATCTCACTCACATAGCTCGATACCTGATTATCTCCAAAGCCGGGGCCTCTTCATGCCATCGGCGGTATGTGGTGACACCTGGTGGCCAAGAGAGGGATTGCTAGCAGTTGGTGCAGTGTAGCCCAGAAGCACATAAACAAGGGTGTGTGGAGCCCAGATGACACCTGTACCTGTTTCCAAATTCTAATGGACATGCTACCTTTCCTGTCACCCTTGCTACAGGCAAGGATCATTGTTGCTTTGGATGTGGTTGCCTGGCTCTTCAGAGCCTCTGTTCCCTTTTTCTGTTTATGGGAATTACACTCGTTTGAGACAGGCTGCTGGAGAGCGCCATACAGGTTAAGAGGCCCACTAGAGCCCCACTATGGCCTTCTTGGTATCCTGATAACTGTAATTTCTGTGTAACTGGCGTTTAAGAAAGACTAGGTGTGCCTAGCTGCCAGCCCACATGCGCAGACATGGGCGTGGGCGTGTACATGCTGGGGGGGAGGCCCTATGGAAAGGTGACTCCTGTGTGTGGCCAGTATGGGGTGCTGTCCGTAGCATTTGCCGAGTCGGTCTGGCCACCCATGTGAGAGCAGACAGTTCTGATATCTGCGCTGGGGCAGTGGCTGTAAATGGGGCCTGTCCTACACTGGATGCCTGGAGGACCTGGTGTCTGTGTGTCGTGTGTGGTCGTGGCTGGCGACACCCAACCTGCAGCTCTTCTGCTGTTTGGTCTTTGTGGTTCCCAGGCCCTTGTCCAGCCATTCCCATGGATGGGAAGTGATCCAGGCCTGGCCCACGTACCTTGCCTGCTCTGGGAGGGACAGGCGACTGCATGTGAGCCCTTACACCTCACCAGGATCATCCTCCCTTCTATGCCTGTCTTCACTCTATAGGCCCAGAGAGGTTTCATATCCTTCTCAGGATCACACAGGGTCCTCAGCTAGGGCTGATGAGAGACTGGGGTGGCGCTGATCTTTCTGATTGAGCCTATCTGCCCAAGCCTGCTGTCTCAGGAGAGGGTTGTCAGTAGCTAGCAGGGCATGCTCCTGACACGTGCTGTGTTAGTCTCACCATGCCTCCCCATTGCTTGCAATATGAATAAGCTTCACAGTCCACCATCCTGGCCCCACCCTCTTCAGTCTTATGGCCATCACTCCCTGCTGAACCTTGTGCATCAGTCACCTTGCCCACTCTTCTTTCCCATTCTGAACCTTTTGCTTGGAGAGCCTGGAAACTCCTATACACCCTGAAATGCCCGGCTCTGACCACCCTCCACAGAATTGGTGCTTCCCCAACTGCCTTCTGGGTGCCTGCTAGTCACACTTCTCACCGTATGTGCAAATGAGTTCCCCTCTGAGTCCCCAGCACCCAGCACCAGGCACAGAGCAAAGCAGGCACAGATACATGCTGAGTGAATCAACAACGCAGGCATGCTCTTGACAGGATGCACACTAGCTGGGAGGAGGGTGGTGGCTTTTCCCCACTATTCAGAGTTTGCCAAAAGATCCAGAGTGGGCCAGGACTGGGGGAAGGGGCAGGTTGGTGGAATAGGAGTTGCCCGGGTATCTCTCCCTAGCTCTGAAGCACCTGCTCCTGGCTCCTCCTTGGCAGGGGCTGTGGATAACTCAGCTCCGGCCCCAGGTACAGGGCTCAGGCTCTGAGACGGTGCCCTGGTAGGGTAGTCAGAGACGGCCTCATCCTCTGTTCTGTCCATTTTATCAGATCGCAAGCTCAAGGCCAGTTCTGCTTGGCTGACGCTAAGGTTTCTGTCCTCCCTGTCCTAGGACTTTGACCCTTTGAAGCTCAGGAAGGGTGGGGACAGGAAGGGACAGTAGTGCTGCTGTGCTGGCTCCAGGGCTACAGCATCAGGGTCAGGGTTTATGCCTGAGGTTCCCACCCATAGCCGAGTCATCAGGCCAACGCCCTTGGGCCAGCCGAGCCATCCCTGTGGGAGGTTGGCAGAGCCCGAGGGATGGTAGCTGGGATTGAGGCTTTATGAACATCATCCTGCCTCCAAAGGTCAGGCCCAAAGAGAATGAGGCTCATCTTGTCACCGCTGGGGGACAAGAATTCAAGGGGGAAAGCCCACCAGCACCAAGAAGGTCAAGTGTGCCATGACCCAAGTCTGGGCCGTTCTCTCTGTGGTTGAGGCTGGGAGGCCTCAGCTTCTCCACTGTGAACAGCACAGCCTTGGCAGCCAGACCCTGGCCTACTCATTGTACACCGCCTGCACACGGAAATTTGTGCCCCAGACTAACCTGTCCTCTTGGGGAGTCCCCTCCAGACCACGTGGCCTTTGCATAACATCCCACTTGTGGCTCCAGACATGGGTGCTTCTAAACAGGTACGAGTAAGGTGGGGTTCTGCATGGAGGAGAAGAAGGAGTGAGGGAGAAGAGGGGGCTATGATGACGGTAAACTGAGTACCAGTTAGTGGCACCAGGTGTGGCATAAAGCAAAGAAATGTTCGTAGAGAGTTTAAACAACCTTGCACACACAGCTCAGTGCAAAGGCAGGACTTTTTCAGAGAGTCAGACAGTTGTGTTTGTCAAAATGTCCATTCTAGGGGCAGAGCAAAATGCAGGGGTGGGGTGGGTGACCATGAGAGGGGTGAATGAGAGAGGTGTACATAGGGTAGTCCAATCTGGAGCAGGAGGGAGGAGAGATAGCAACTCCACTGCCTTAGGTTAGAAATATGATTCCTCTTTCACTCTCCCATATTCTATCTATTGGACCCCAGAACATTCTAGAACCTGACCTCCCCTCCCTGTCTGTTCCCAGCATTCACACCCCTGGTGAGTTCTGCAGAATGAACTCTCAGGACATTCTAGAACTTGACCCCTTCCCTCCGTAAGCAGCTTCTCTACTCCAGACCATCATTGTGTGCCGGCCTGATCCCTACCCCACCCCACCCCCCACCAATTGGTGCTAGCCTCCAATGCCCCAGCGTGCCTCTGCAGGAGACTTGCTTCTGTGGACACAGCCCTTTTTCTGCAGAGTGCTTGTCCTCTTGGGCTAACCTACCCCTGCCTACCTAGGAGTTCTATGGTTCCCTGGAGCCCACATCTCTGACTCACTTTCCCTTTGCCTCCACATCTCCCTGATGCTCGGTAGGCTAAAGTTGCTGCCTGGCCTGGGGCCACTTCCTTTGCCCCAGATGTTGCTTCCTGATGTTCACAAGGCCCCTTTCCTTTCTTTTCCTTTCCTTTCCTTTCCTTTCCTTTCCTTTCCTTTCCTTTCCTTTCCTTTCCTTTCCTTTCTTCCTTCCTTCCTTCCTTCCTTCCTTCCTTCCTTCCTCCCTTCTTATCTTTCTCTTCCTTCCTTCTTTCAACTTCTTTCTCTTTCTTATTTCTGTCTTTATCCTTTTTTCACTGAAATTGATAGAGGAGAAAGTGGGGAAAAGCCTCGAAGATATGGGCACAGGGAAAAAATTCCTCAACAGAACACCAATGGTTTGTGCTGTAAAATCAAGAATTGACAAATGGGACCTCATAAAATTGCAAAGCTTCTGTAAGGCAAAAGACACTGTCAACAAGACAAAAAGGCCACCANCTTTCTTTTCCTTTCCTTTCCTTTCCTTTCCTTTCCTTTCCTTTCCTTTCCTTTCCTTTCCTTTCCTTTCCTTTCCTTTCCTTTCCTTTCCTTTCCTCTTTTCCAGAAAGCCCCACTACCCCATGTGTTTTCTCAGGTATGCCCTCGCTGGCCACCATGCGCTTCGTCTTCCTAGAGAAGTGTAGCTTCCTCAGAGCTTGATCACTTATGGATATTATTCCTGTCCTCAGTGTGAAGTAGCGGGGGCTCAAGGAAACAGGTGCTCTAGGAATCATGATGGGCTTTCAGTGAGAAACCTGGGTGTCTTGGGTAGTTGGGGAACATGCAACATGTCCCTATCCTTCCCCCAATCTCAGTTTCCCTACCTGTGTTCTAAGGCTCAGCTTCCCTTCTCACAGCCAGTAGCATCATGTTGGGGAACCAAGCCTTTCCTTTATCCTTGAAGAGGGTTACCATGGAAACAGTCTTGGCTCGGGCTTAGGGAGCATCCAGTCCTTTGTTAGACTTGGGCCTGCCTTTGGCTACCCCCTCCCCCGTAGCCTGAGATCTAGCTGTGAAGAGACCAGTGACTAATGCGGGGCCGCGCAGGGAGGGGGGCATCATTTTGGCTTTGCCCCTCCTTTGCCCTCCCCAAATTGCTGTTTGCGTCACCAGTTTGTGACGGGGCAGTGTAGCCGGAAGATCAAGTCCCTGGGCACTTGACCCAGAGGAATATTCCCAATTCACGTGGCTTTAGGGATCAGCTCTCCGCCCTTTTCAGTGCCCCAGGTCCTGGCATTTCCCGCCCTCAGCTCTGCGATGATAAGCAGGGTGGGCGCCGCTGCCTGCTCGCGCCCACAGGGACAGGATGTGGGCTTGGCGGGTGCGCAGCGCAGTCAGCGTGGCCACAGGTGGACACTCCCGGGTCACTCCTCAGGGCCCACATACCCAGAATGGGACAGTGGCTCATGGCGAACTGGGAGGCCGCGGTGCAGTTGCGCCGTTGACTCCGGGCTCTGACTTTCAGCCTGGCTCGGAGCCACGGGGCAGACCTGCCGGGACTCTCAGGAAGAGCCCGGCCGCCAGCGGCAGGTGGCAAAGCTCAGCTGCTGAGTGCCGGTCCCTAGCGTGGTCAGCCGCCTTTGGCCAGCGCAGCTAGGACGTGCGCCAAGCCACCGCCGCTGAGGATGCTGGACGCCACCAGGAGGCGCTGAGAGCGTCGCGGATCGTCAGTGCGTGTGACTGGCAGAAAGACATCCAGGCGCAGGGGCGCTAGCTAGGCGCTGGTCGGTGGAGAGCGGAGGCGCAGGCCCTAGAACTTTTTACCCGAAGGTCACACACTCTGAGCCCTGCTGACTGCAGATCTCCGCTCCAGAACGCAGGGCTGGTGCGCTAAGGGTTTCAGTAGAGAGCAGGGCTTAGACCCTGCAGCTCACCGCCCTGTCCCGCCCCGCAGGGGTCGGATCTCCATTCTGCCCTTTCCCAGCTGTGAGACCTAGGCAAGTCCCTAGACTTCTCAGCGTCTGGTCTTCCTGCCATGTGAGATGAGATTGCTGCGAGTAGCGGGTTCACCGGGTTGCGACAGGAAACCTGGATCACTCCCAGATGTACACATGTTCTTGTCCATCACAGCGCGGTTGACTAGTGGGTTGGGCGATGCGGGGCCTCTACAGTGGAGACACAGAGAAGCAGGTCGCTGAGCAGGTGGCACTGTGTCCTGGCAGGTGCTCGTGAGGCCCAGACGGCATTTAGACTAAACTTTTCTCCTGGGAAGACAAGACCAATGAGAGGCTCCACCAGGTTGATTTGGGAGGCAAATTCAGTGCCAGACCACCCTCTTCCTCCCAGCAGAGACTGTCACCCTCGGTCGTTGGTTGTCCTCCTGCGTCATACAGTCCATGCCCCTCGGAGGTTGCCCTCTGGCGTGCAGACTGTAGCGGGCAGCATCCCGCAGCGGGCGAATGCTTATAGTGCGGGGCTTGTTGCCTGACTCCCTACGAATTCGGCCTGAAGTTGAATCAGTTCAAGTTCGCAGACCAGAGGCATGAAGGATGATGAAGAGAGCTCAATCCAAGCCTCTTCCGCGAGGTACCTAGGCCATGTTCATTTCTGCACAGGGACAATCAATACATTCTCGTCATGGCTAATGGGTAGGGCTGGGGGACGCTGTTGGAAAGAGATAAAGTCAGGGAAGACTGTCCTAGACAGATCTGCTAGGACAAAGGGTCGGAAGTGGCTTGCCTACAGGGAGTCGGTGGTAACTGAGAAGGACTCCAGGGCGGGGCTGTGCTCGCTCTCTTTACCCATACACTCCTGCCTTTTCTGACCACGTCTGTTCCCGCAAACAAATCCTCAGAGGTTTCCTAGCTCGAAACCCCGTCAACCTTTCTGACCACACGGGGGCAGCAGAACGCAGCTGTGAGGAGGGACAGGTGGCACGCCCAGTAGGGGGCTCTTCTAGAAGCCAGGCTGAACTCCTCAGGGCTCCCTTCCAGTCCCTCTGTGCTCAAGCTTGGGTCTCTACTGCCTCCAACCTGAGGTACATCTCTCCGAACCTCGGTGCCTCCGCCTGGGAAATGGGAGCAATCAGATTTTCATCTTCGGGAATGGATTACTGAGTGCTTTGGCGGATTTGCTGTGAGGCTGTGGAAATCTCACCCACCCTGCGTCTGCTTCCCCGAGTGAAAAGGAGGAATGAGAATGGACCCATAATGTGGGATTTGGGGGCAAGATAAATGACTCAATGAGCAATGCCTGCCAGGTACCCAGTACGCTAAATTGTAGTTCTTGACAATTACAATAGCAAAGCCATTTGTGACTTGGGGCTGGGAGTGGAAAGAGACCCCCGTGTTCAGGTGTTCATGCAAAAGCTTTCCAGGAGGGATAATTTATTCATTAGGAAAAAGGTGGTCGAGATCCTTTGGGACTGTCCATTTGACAGAGGGGACACTGGGGACCAGAGAGGCTGGCAGAGCCAGGTCTGGGATTCCCACCTGATTTCTGAAGGTCAGTTATTCTGCCTGGCTGCAGGACCTTTCCTTGATGGAGGGTTCTCAGGTTGTCCCTTGTTCTTGATACTGAAGGTCCCTGAGTTAGGCTGTGAGAGAGGGGACAGCTTTGAGTGGCCGGTCCTTGGAGGGGCATCCTCTTGGGGGCGGTTATGAGGACTTTTCATGGGAGCCAATTCTTTCAAGGTCAAGGACACTGGTGCTTGTGGTGGGGTGGGTGAGTCCAGAGGGTTGCAGCCCTAGGGTGGGGGAGGCGAACCCCAGCTGTACTTTGTGTGGCAGTAAGTTCCTCTCTCCCCTCCAGCCCTTGAGCAATGCCCACAGCAGGATTGGAATAATCACCCCGAGGCTTGGACACCCCCTCCCTCTCCAGGGTTGCTCTCCTTGTGAAAGTGCTACTTAACAGTGAAAACAGCCATTGAAGCAAAACGCAAAAATAATGTCAGTTTCCACTTTTGACAAAAATGGGAAGGCAGGTGGCTTCTTGTCTGCGATAAGCGCATCTGCTTCTGCAGTAATTACTATCTGAGATAATTATGAAAAAGAATTTAAATACTCAGGGCATGCGCGGGGCCAGGACGGCGTTCTTTCTCCTTAGTCCTAATCTCTTCTGCAAGTCGGAGTCTTGTCCCGACCGACCGGGACAGCACTGGGAGGGCTGAGGTGCAGGGGTGGGATGGAGGAAGGGCCAGGCTGGGCAGCTGCCCCTCTCTCTGCTTTCCCAGGCCTCATTGTCCTCATCTGCAAACCAGGTCGGCTCCATGAGAGCCGGGTGAGGAGATAAAGTAGGAGTGTGATGAGAAGCCCGGAATGTTGTGCCCGGGCATAGCCTGGTCTTGGTGACTCTAATCCTTTTCTTTGTCTTGGGGGAGCCAGGGAGCCCCTGAGATCCTCCCCCAGCTTTAGAACCCCTCAAATGGAGATGGAGCTCACTTCTGAGACACAGAAGTCACAGCAGCAGGTGTTCAGAGCCTACAGAAGAGCGGTCCAGCCTTAGGGAATCCTGGTCTTGGTCTGGGGTGGTGATGGAGTGGAGCCAGAGCTGGACCCAGAGCCCAGGGCAGGAGGTTGATTCCAGCCCTGGACTACAGACTAGCTTCCTTGTGCCAGCTCAGCAGCACTGGCTGGACCACAGCAAGTAACCCTTCCTCTGTGGTGTCCAAGCAGCAACTGAGTGACCATTTGATAAGTAGACGGCACCCTGATGGATTTTGTCCTGAAATTGTATTGACAGGTGGATCAGGAGACAGGAGTGCCCAGTCTTGGTAGAATCTGAGTCAGTGGGTCAGCTAGGCTGTGAAAGAAAACTCCATTGGCTTAAACACAGCAGGGAGGTCTATCTTTTTCATATGTAAATCTTCTAGTTGGTGGTATAGGCCGGACAAAGGGACCAACTTCCTTCTGTCTCCTGGTTCTACCAAACCAAAGGGGACAGCCAAGATGGCTACCAGGTTTCTGGCCCTCATATCTTAATTCTATACAGCAGGTCAAAGGAGGACAGAAGGAAAAAGAGCCAAGTGGAGGTATCTGTTATATCCTTAGAAAGACTCCTGAAGCTCGCGTGCAGCTTCTGTTTACATCCAAGGGTTTGGAGGATTGATCGCAGACCACTCCAGGATGCAAGACTGAAGGTCTAATGCCCTCTGAAGTGGAGGTCAGGGCTGGAGCCTGCAGCTGACTGTGCTGGAGTACAGTCTTAGCAGAGCTGCCCTGTCCCAGGTCTCCTGAAACAGAAAACAAGCTATACAGACAGAGGAGCAAAGCCCCGTGCAACCTTGAGATGCCCCCTTTGGAGATTGGCAACCTCCCTTGCCATGGGCCGCTCCTCCTGCTCACGGGATCCGCTCGCCCTCTCACATGCCTGGTATGCAGCCTGCCAGGGGCACAGGAGGGGCACCCAGGGATGCTTGCTCTTTGGATGGAGCCTTGCTCCACACAGACTCCAGAGGGCAGGCTCTGCCTAGAACCTGGGCTGTTGGGAAGCAGCTGCCATGGGGCCACCAGGGCGAATGCAAAGGAATGATTATCTGCGTGGGAGCCCAGCTCCCATCATATTGGTCAGGACACTGGTGTGGGTTCTAGGCACAAACCCAAGGAGGAACTCAAGTAGAGTGATGTCAGGGGCTGCTGGTCAGTGACTTGCTTGGGCCATGGCCAGGGGGGTTCTGGGAAAGCACCTCCTAAGCAGAAACCTGTGAGATCAAAGGGGGAAAACAGACCTCTGACTGAGGTGTTCCAGAGCCCAACCAGTGCAAAGGCCCTGTGGCAGCTGTGCCTGATGTGTCAAAGTTATAGGCAGGCCAGGGAAGGTGGAACACACTGGGGGAAGGGAGAGGTATTGGGACTTGAGACCATGGCAATGACACTATGGACCTCCCTCCAGGTCACCCATCTCTCTCCTGAGGTCCACTGGCTTCCCCCTCAACCACACTTCCCATTCAGGCCTCATCTTCTCCCAGTTGATTTTGTTCTTGCCTCAAAGACTGCCAATCCTTCATTGGCTTAGACTGTAGAGGCCCAGTACTGCATTATGACACCAGAAAATCCTTGCAGATACCTGCTACACGGTGTAGACACCATCCCCATGATGTAGGTACTTGGTGCTGAACGTAGACTCGAAGCTCTGGGGCGTAAATGCCAAACCTTGGAAAATAGACACCAAATCCTGCACTGTAGATAGATGCCAAACTTTTGTCCCTGAGTGAAGTTAGATGGGGAGTTAAGGAGATTCGTGGCTTTGTGGTTTTGTAGTTGAGAGTGAACCTGGAGCTCTTGGTTTCTGGCCCATTGCTCCGATCACGGGGCCCTGGAGTTGGTCTCCAGTGCTCTCCTGTGTTGATGCAGTATCCACACTCTTGAGGGTGGGGACCAAGTTGCTCCGGATTTAACAGAGCAAGGGGACATGCGTGGGGACTGGCTGGATGCTCATAGCAACTAAGAGAATAGAGCTCTCGTGTGCCAAGCTCCAATGTCAAACTTCACCCTGAGCAGTCTCCCTTCAGGTTCCCAGCCACACTGTCCCTACATGAAACGGAGGCTCAGGAAATGGAGCCTTAAAGCTTGGATCCAGAAGGACAAAGTGGAGCCCACGGGATATAGGACAGGATGCTATCTTAGCGTCCTCAGCTACCCCTCCTGTCTCTCAGGTTCTGGCCTGTGCAGAGAATTCTGTACTGGCCTCTCAGTAGGGAGCCAGACACAGAGCAGAAAGGTGCTTATCTCATACCTCACAACCCCTCTGTGGCACAGCCAGGCTCCAACCAGCCACTGCCTACTCCACTGTCCACACGGAGACAGTCTAGGTGGAGATGGGAAGAAAGCTGCCCCCAGTACCTAAGTCGCACAGTGGGGAAACTGAGGCAGCTATGTGTGGTAGTTGGGTGCTGTTGATAGCCATAGGTGGGAACTGCTCAAAATCAATACCGGAGGTACTTTTGGAGTTGTGAGTTACCCTTAGAAACCCAAAGAGGTGATGACCCACTCAGGATCACACAGCACGTTGGAAGGCAGATCAGACCGGATGGGTCTCACCAGAGCCTGGGATGAGGAGGCTGCCAAGGAGAAGGAAGGAGAGAGAGGTTCCGTCTTCCAGGCAGACTCCTTATGGCTGGCAATCACGTCATCGGCTGGGACACCACCGCCCCCGGAGTCACCGTCCTGTCCTTCATGACCTCATCTCTTGGCTGGGTCCCAGCACTGTGCCTGGAATCAATACCTCTTGGCAGCAACTGAGTCCCCATGTCTTCCTGCCCCACATCCCAGCACATCGACCCACAGGCCAGCTCCTGCTCGCCAAGGGGCCCATGGAGATCGGTATACCCGCTCTCCTTATTTACTGCCCTGAGCCCTTCAGGTGGAGCACAGAGTCTCCACCCAAATCCAGCTTCCTACCCTTCTCCCTAAGCCAGGCAACTTGATTCCTGCAGCCAGGTCATCCCAGGTCTGCCAGGGTCCCTGTCCTGCCCCCAGCTCTCAGCCTGCTGGTAGTCATCATGGCGAGATACCATTGAGAATCTGAGCAACGAGGAAAAATCAGAATGGGCATTGCTTGTAGTCAGCAGTGGTCTCATGCAGAGAAAGCAGGGAAGACCCCCCCCCCCCGCTGTGGCTCCTTTCAGCCAGAAGTGGTTCCTGGGAAGAAGGACAGACGGGATGACTGTGGACTTAGGAGCACGTCAGCAAGGACCCAAGGGTGGACACTCTTACTCAACAAAACTTACTGATTACAGTTTGAGGGCAGAAGAGCAGCATGTCTCTCTCTGGGCCTCAGTTTTCCCAGCTGTATAATGGGAAGAAATTTAAATTGTGTGTGGTGAGGGATGAGGATGTGGGTCAGGTGCTCAGCAGAGGCTGGGGTGCTGCTATCTTTTGAGCCCCACATGGGTGACCTCATTTCGTTTTCATGATACTTGCATGACCAGGGAGGCCCTCTTCCTTTCCTATTTATGGCTAGGCAAACTCAGCTCTCCTGAGAGGCCACAGAGAGAGGCCACATGACTCACAGGTTAGAGTGGAGAGTCCTCACACAGAATTTACTGTGTTCTGCTTAGGAACTCAGGGGTACACTGATGGCTGCAATTAGTCTTCTCTTGGTGTGTTGGGAGAGCCTGGGGCAAGCTCATCTCTACAGACCTCACTTTCACTGTAAAGACCACTACACTCGTGGTTCTCTGCATCTGTCAGTGATTCACTGGGGATGGAGGGCGGGGTGTGGGGCTGAGTCTTTGGAAACTTCTGGTAGGTGGGAGACTGAAGCCCAGGCTGGGGGGAGAAGTAGAGGCTGGTAAGGAACCTTGAGGAAGGAGGAGAGCTGGGCCCCATCCAGCACTGAGGCTGTCACTGGGCTGTCCCCCATCCCAGGGAAGGTGAACCACCACTCCATTCAAGACTGGAAGGTGACAGCCAGACTAAGATGGAAATGGTCTGAAGCCATGAAGCCATGGGTGGCCTTGCCACACTGGCAGGAAACCTGTGAAGGAAAGGAACTGGACATAAAGTCAGTTATGACATCACAAGAAGCACATGGCTAGAGGGGGAAGACATGGCTCGGTACTGGGTACTGGGTGCTGGGTACTCAGGAGCTCAGACCTTGTAGTACAAAGAAGCAAACGTGTCCTTGGGTTATTCTCCCAAGGTGTAGAGTCCACTGGGAGAGATGAGATTGTTACCTCTACTCTTGAGTCTTCGGACCCCGTAAATGCTGCAGCTAAGACCCTTGGGACAATACGGGTATAGTCTGGTGTGCTTTTCGAGGGGCCAGCGAGGTGAGAGACACCTCTCCGAATGAGGAGCAATAGTAGGAACTGGGTGTCTTGGCTTCAGAGGCCCAAGCATTGATTCCCACAAACATTTGCAGGGCTACACCAAAATGCTTGTGACTGGGAGAGACAGGCAAGTCTGTGGGCTGGGACCGTCTCTGCCTATGATCTGTCTGGAGGAAGGAGGAAGCCCTGGCTGAGTAGGGGGTTTTCCCGAGCTCAAGTTTCTGGGAGAGGGTGGGCTACCTTGGAACATCTGCTATATCTACGTTCACATACCCATCCCTATCGCTTTCCCTGTCACTTTTTTCACCCACCCATCTACCTATGCGTGCATCTACTGGTGAATCCACCCATGCATCCATGTAACCTCCCAGCCACCCATTTACCCACATACACACTCACCGTGCATTCACGCATGCATCCATACCTTCACCCTGACCATGCTTCTCATGCATCCATATGTCCATTCATCTGCCCATGCATGCATGCATTCAGACGTTTAATAGTAGGCTGGCGACTGTGGTAGAAGCAGGGACTATTGCTATTGCAGGAATCACCCACCGAGTGGGAGACTGCATCAGCATCCACCCAGGGGGATGAAGAACAAGGTGGACATCCTGCAGGTGGAGATGGGACTTAGCCCTCAGATAGGATGACTTTGATGACTGTGGGTCAGGAAAGGGCAGGGCAGCCCCTGACTTCAGGCTGTTGGTGGTGGCACAGACTCCAGTCCCTAGCCTTGGAAGCTACTCATACATGGGGTCAGGTTGGTTTACCATCTTCCTGGCATTGGGGGTAGCATGGCCAGACAGGAGTCCTAAGTCAAGAACCCAGCGTGCTATTGTAAGAGGGTGGAAAGGCAGCAGTTGAGTAGGGCCGATTCATCTTAGTTCCCTCAAAGTAAGTGACTGTCCCTCACATCAGGTGTGGGCATGTGTGCATGCTAACATGTTGAGAGCCCTGGATGTCTAGTGGATTTTACCAGCACCTACTTTGCCTCTCTCTCCCTCCTGTCTTCCCTCTCCTTCTCTTCTTCCCTTCCTCTTTCCTTCTTTTTCCCCCTCTCCTTTCTCCTCTCTCCTCTTTCCTCCACCCTTCCTTCTCCTCTTCCCTCTATCCCTCCCTTTTGTTTTTCTGAACAAGAGAAAGGTCTCACTCTCTAACCCAGGCTAGCCTGGAAGTCACACACCCCTCCTGAACCCCCACCCCCACGCTGGGATCCTACCGCCCACCATGATCTCTCACTTTGCCTTCTGAGGGAAGGTCACTGTTAAGGGGAAGACAAGAGAATTATCACTCCATGCTCAGGGCACATGGGATTAACATGGTCATTTAGAGAAAAGTGTGCTTGGGCACAGCGATGGGATACTGGGGGGTGATCACATGACTAAAACAGACCAAGCCTCCTGAGAGTGACGCACCTGGCAGCCATCTTGCTTTCCATGGGCCAAGAAGACTGAGGTAAGTCAGAGGCCACACCAGCAAGAGGCATAGGCTGCCGGGGAACCGTGAGTGTCTGCACACTTCCATTCTTCAAGTTGGAGCCCTTTGCCACCCAAACAGTCCTGTGGGGAAACTGAGGCCCTGCGATTGGCTCACATCTCTTGCTTGGTTTGGTCAGTGTTCACAGCCTGTGGGGACAGTGGGAGAGCAGAGAGGTGGTCATCATCTGATCCAAGAGAGCTTGCAAGGTCTCAGTGTAGCTCGGGGCCTCAGTTTACCTCCTGGAATTACCCTGCTGAGGCTCCCTAAACCCATTCTGGCCTCAAGAAGTTTCTGGGGGTCCCTTGTTCCCTGTCATCAATAGACCAGGAAGAAGTCCATAAGGGTTTGGACACCAAAAGAAGTATTCTTAATGCAGCCCTCTGCAGAGGGGGACACTGAGACCAAAGGCTTCTGGGAAGGGACTCAGCCCAGAACTGAGTAGTGGCAGGTATCCTGTCTTGCCAGGCCTCTGTGAGAGGAGGTGGACTCCTGGAGCTGTCCAACTGCCCCTGGGTGCTCCGTACTCTGGCCACCTTCACCAGAGGAAGTCATTTGTGCCTTCATGGAAGGACTGTGATCAGAGGGCAGCTTGAGGAAGACGCCAATGCAGTCTCCATTATTCTTTTGTGCTTTGAATGAAATTCCTCTTCCTTGCATGCCTTTCGGGGGAATAAAAACACAGAAACCATGCACGAGGGGCAAAGGAACCCGGGAGATGGATTGACCGTGATAATATCAAAGCGTTCATTTCTGAGCTCATTCCGGAGCTGTCAGGGGTCTGGAGGACTTGCCGTAAGCCATAAATAACCCATTTTAATAACGGGGACTTTGATTCCACTCTGGGGGCTGGAACACTTCTTGGGATTCGGGTGGCAACTTGTCAGGGCGCCAGCACGGGGTTTCTTGGGCACTTATTAAGGGATTACATATTTTGGGCATGTGCAGGTCTTCATGGTCTACTGGAGAGCCTCGCCGCTAACAATGCTGTGACCCACGGAGACGGACTGTTAGGAGAAAACAAATCCCTCCCACCTGAAGTTCATTGTTTGCTAGTTTCGCCCTGAATCTGATCGAAAGCTATTAATTATTTTCTTCACCTACCCAGCTTTCCAGCAGCACTGTGACTCACGGCCAAGTCCATGGTCACTGGAGAGATTTCAGTGTCTTGAGAAACCATAGCCCCGTCAAAGACAACTTTGGGCCCCATCATGTTTCCCCTGAAATGTACCGCTAAACACCCAGGTTCTCATCTTGGCGGTGCTCTTCAATGTGACCTTGGCAGGTCCTTTTACTGCTGTGAGAGGGAACAGGATCATCATGGTGGCTCTGTGGCTTTTATTTATTTATTTATTTTCCACACAAATAGAGATGACGACACCCACTCCATCCAAGAGGAGCATAGGTCCTTCTGAGCCAATCAATATTTGTCGAGGCAGCTCTGTGCCCAGTCCTGCTCTGGAAATTGAAGACCAAGCGGCACAGGTCAAATGAACACTCTCCATAAGGCCGCCTGGCCTTGCAACATACGTCAGCACTTTGAAATCTGTGTTCCTTGCAGAGGAGGAAGGAGAAAGGTGGAGGCAATGTAGCTGTCCCTGCCTATTTCCTGCATCTCAGGCCTGGGACTCAGATTTGAGTCTGAGCTGCCACGGGCTCAGGTAAAGGATTGCATTTCTCAGCCTTCCTTGCGGTTGTGACAGGCCAGTGCTGCCAGAGAGTTCTAGGTAGAAGTTGCTAGAAGGGCTTCTCATAGACCCCCTTTTGTTGCCTGTTTCCTTATTTGCTCTTCTTTCTAGCTGGGATGTAGATGTGATGGCTGGAACTCTGCAGCCTTCTTGGGATATGGGACATCTGGAAGAGGCAGAGTCCAAGGAAGCTGAATCCACAGCCCCTACCATGTGCTGGAGCAACGGAGGAGGTCCAGCTTATGTGAATCCTGGCTTTTCGTTGTTAAAAAGAAAGAAAAAAAAAACATCCTCTTCTTTTGAGACCCTGCTGTTTAGGTTTTCTGTGCAGTCTGCTTGTCCCACAGACAACTGCAGAGACGAACAAAAACCGGACAATAGCGGAGTTTAAAAGAAAAAGAGCTACGAGGAAATAAGACTGGACAGTAAGTCAACATGTGCAAGCGCATGTGCAGTGTGGCTACAGAGCCCTGTAGGGCACAGCATTGGAAATCCATCTGCAGTTTGGGCTTTGATCTTAGAAGCATCCACAGATTATAAAAGAAGAGAAACCAGAGCTGGTGTAACTGTTGTTACTCCCAGAGACAGCCATAGGTTTTTACGGCACCGACTTTTGACTGTGCTACAAGTGAAATCCTGCCCAGTTCTTGGAATCGAGTGGGCATCTGATGCACGTTGGTAGACAGCACTGTTGTTGCTCCTGCTCGTGGAGACTGCGGCCCCTTAGTCCTCTCAGAATGACCCACATCTGCATGCCATTACTTTGGCCTTGTGCCTGGGTGTGTCACCCATGGCAGGGATACCTTTTGTAAATTCTTCAATCCACCCCACCTCCAAGGGTTGGACCCCTTTCTCCATCCATCTCCACTGGACCACTTGATCAGTTCCTTCTCCTGGGTCTTGAGCCTCAAACATGCTTAGGTGACTTGCACCTGAGAGCAAAGCCTAAGTTCCCTCCTGTTTCTTTTCTCTATTCGCTGACAAACTTCTTGAAAACATAGCCACACAAGGCTACCTCCACCTCTGCATCTTCCATGGTCTGGGTTCATTGTGAGACCCAGAAAGACTATCAACAGTTCTTACTGCCTTTGTGTCATCATGCACGCATGCATTCAAGCATTCATTCATTCTTGGGCACTGGTCACTGACTTTAGGCTGCTGGACACACCGGTGTCCAGGCAGAGTCCTGCCTTCATGGCGTAGCTAAGGGATATACAGCTGATGCATGGTGCACTTCATGTCTGGACAGTGGAGAAAAACGGTGGGGCAGAAGATGAAGATGGTAGAGTGAGGGACTCTGTTCTGGAAAGCAGTTAAGATGACCTAACCAACAGGGGTGAGGAATGGAACTCTGGGGCTCCTGAAGGGATGTAGTCCGAACAGTGGGAACAGCAGAAGGGAAGGTACTCAGGTGGTTTTGGCATGGGAGGGCCAACTGGCCGAGCCTTACTCAGCAGGGACTGACCAGGGAAGGAGGAGGTGATAGTGAGGAGCTGACAGATCATCAGGGCACCAAAGATAGCCTTGAAGGTTTGTATCTTGCTCAGAGAGTGATGGGGGGAGTGGTGGGATCTAGTCGAAGTTTCTCTGACCTCCTAGAAAATAGATTGCAGGAATAGGGTGGAGGGCTAGGTAGACATGGAGGGCTGGGAAAATGGCCCTTCTCTGCTCCGTCAGCCACCTTTTTGGCACCTCTGTTCATCTTCTTCCGTGGTTCCACATCTCTGTGCTCCTCTGCTTTTCTCCCCATCTGGCCTCAGAGGTTCTCCTCTTAGTGTCCCTGGCCTCTTCACCTCCAGTCTCTCCTGCTAACCTGTCTCCCACTCAGATTTACCCTCTGTCTCAGCTATTCCTCAACATCCAGACTACACTGGCTGGGTGGCTCCCGCTCCACCCCCTTTTTGCACCCACAGCCTTGCCTGCTCCTGTCCTGTGTTGGGGTACAGTGTCACCCTTGTCCCCATTATTGGCACACTGGTTTCTTTGCTTAGGAGACATTTCTGTGTCCTGCCCACTTGGTGGATGCTGGTGTGTCCTTGAGTTACTTAGAATGCTGTGGGAACCCACTCACCAAGGACATTGACTTTTACCTTAGAAAGTAAGGAGGTGAATGGGCTATGAGGACTTGAGGGCTCAAGCAAACCATCAGGGGCCCAGTTCCTTCCGTCCTCCCGTGGAGTTTCCGCAGTGTGTCCACTGATCTTTGTTAGGGTTGTGCCTTTTGCTCCCAAGAAGACTTCCAAGCAGCAGCCACCACCTAGACTCAAACTAGGAAGTGCAAGGATGGGAGTACAAGGGGTTTGCTTAGCATACACTTCCATAATCAAGGTAGACACCTGTTCCCAGAAGCCTCCAGCAGGATCCCTCATGGTCACTCCTTGGCCAGATAGTTTTGAAAGGAGCATCAATATTTGTGTATGTGCCCAATGTCTGGCATCCCCTGGGACCATGTGCTGAAATATGAGATTCCTGTTAGCGGTGAGACGCATGACTGTTGCGTGGGCAGTAGCCAGATTACTAGTGTGATATCTGCTAGAACATCCTCTCCCTAGAGGGGCTAGAGCCTGACCCCAGTCCATGTTGTGGTCACCATGAGCCCTTGATTAGCGTTCCTCAGCCACCGTCCTGAGTTCTCACCCTCCATCTGAAGGTAGGACCATCATTCTCATCTATGGAGTAAGAAATAGATTCAGGGCAGGGATGGACAGATGGCGAGGGACTGCCCTGGAGGGGGTCCCCCTGGATCTCCACAGTGTCCACTGAGCAGTTGATATCTGGTGAGTGCCCTAAGGACTGGTTTTCGATTTAAATACCTCCTGGCTATGGACATCTGGGATGGGCCTCGGGCTGCAGGCTGCATGCAGTGGGCAGTAGACAGATAGATGGCTTCAAAATGTCTGAATCTGAGTTTGCCACATCCTGGCTTGAGAGGTCGCTTGAGAGTGTACCGCCAGAGATGCAATTACTGCCTTGGGAAGGAGTTGGCAGGGCAGGGCAGGACAGGGCAGGGCAGGGTAGGGCAGGGCAACCATCTACCTGCCCATCAGCTCTTGGAAACCACTCGTCTGAGAACGAGGAACAATGCTCTAGCAATGTGGCCTGTCCAGAGCCATTTGCCCATGGAACCCATGCCACCCAGTCCAATCCAGGGCTTACTGGGCCACCAGGATCTGGGCTGTGGGCATTGGGGTGGAGGTCTATAGATAGCGCCTAGGTAGATGCTCCACTCAGACATGAACACTAGATAATGGTCATGCTACTAGCCCAACCTTCACTGTTCTTTCCTATTCTTTGGCAACTCTTCACACACACACCCACGCATGCACGCCCATGCGCTTGCACCTTAACACACAATGACCTTCCAGTCAGGATTTCAAGAGACCCCCACCCCCTATCCTCATACAGCTCCTGCATACACAACACTGTCACACTATCTTACAGCTCTTGACACACCCACACTCTCACCCATAACCTTCATTTCATCTCATGTTCTCTCTGTGTCCTGTTAGAGTGCATATATGCAATATATATGTGTCTGCTCATGGAGACCAAAGGTTGATGTCCTGTGTCTTCTTCTATCGATTACTGAACTCAGAGCTTGCCAGTCAGATAGACTGGTGGACAGGAAGCTCTGGAGACCTGTCCCCCATCATAGCACTAGGGTCACAGGTGTGCACACCAGATCTGGGGATCTGAACTCAGGTCCTGCTGTTTGTCTAGCAAATGCTTTGAGTATCTCCCCATCTCTCACTCTCTCCTACATTTCTGCATCCTTCCTGTAGCACACCTATACCCCCCAATACCCTGAGCCATCACAGTCTCCACCCACCCACACACTGATCCCATCTACTTGTGTGTGCACCCCTAGTTGCTTTCTTCCTTCCACCGCCTCACGGGTGGTTTGAAAGTTCTGCCTCTGCCCTGAGATCACAGGTAAACACACTCCTCATCTCCCCAGGTGTGCACACTCTTGTTCCAGACCTGTTCACTGTTTCTATGTATAAACCATGTGTGTGCATCCACACAACCAAGCCCTTCCATCCTGGTGGCAGGGTGACCTTTACCTCCCTCGGTAGCTCTGAGACACAGAGAGCTGCCCAGAGGCTAAAATTGCTGCCCTCTCTCTATCTCTTCACAGCCGCCTTGGGATGGAGAGTCTATGACCCAGAGGGAAATGAGAAAGCCACAGGAAATCTGTTGTGAGTCCCTATCACAGAACTAGCTGGGTACAGGAGTGAGACCCCAACACCAGTGGTGTGAAAGGAAATGCTAACTTACTCCTTGATAGAAAATAAAGGGGCTCGCAACCCATCCTGTAAAAGAGGGCGTCAGAGGAAGGGCCCTGTAGAGCCTTTAGTCGGGTGCTCTGGGGTCCTAGGCTGGCAGGCGATAGAGGAGCTGGTCAGGTCCAGGAAAGGGGCAGAAGGGGCAGGTGAGGGTGGAGCTGCCCGGCCTAGAGGGTGAGGGCTGTCTCGCTGAGGCTGCCATAACTCAGTCAGGATGGACAGGTTCCTTTCTCTTGCCTGATTTACTGCCTGCTTTGGAGGGGTGAGGCCCATTCTTTGAACTTCAAAGGGGCAGGGAGTGAGCTTTTGCTGTGGTGACAGCCCAAAGACTTGGGGGCTGGCAGTGCACAGTCTGAGATGCCACTGGCCCTGGGTCTCCAGCCACTGGTGACGCTCGACCCTCTCATCTGCAGCAAGTGGTCCCAATGCCAGCTCCTGAGAGGGTCACTCACAATCAAGCTCCGCGGCACATTTTAGAGCTGAGGGCTGTGACATGGGTCCTTTCCAGCTTTGCAGCCCAGTCAGCTCTGTTCAGTAAAGGGGAGACCCTCTTACAATTTGAGGGATGTTTAGTTATTTACACTCATCATCCTTCGTTGCCTTCGCAAGGAACCCTTCTCATTTTTGCCCTTCTCCATTTTGCAAATGGAGACATTGAGACATTCGTGTGTCTCAGCCACCCAGAGAGGTCTGCAGCCTCAGCCTTTGCTCTCTCTCTGAAACTGCCTCACAGCCTGTGTACCTGGGCTAGGGACAATGACGTATGCATATGCTGTTTTCATTGTTTTTGCTGAGGCACCAGCTGGCCCCGGGCTCTGTCACAAATGGTATAAATATTACTGCCTCCCCATCCAGGCCTCAGTTTCCTCATCTGTGGGTGGCTGCATATTCACCCTCTCAAACTGGAAGAGTCCCGAGCCTCATGTAGCAGGCAGCCTTAGTGCCCAGTCAACCTGATGACTTGGTGTTTGTTGTTGTTGTTTGTTTGTTTGTTTTGCTCTCTCCTGTATGTGGCTTTAGTTTGTTTTGTTCTTTCTTTCCTGTCTGTGGCTTTCCTCACAAAGGTCTGCTTTATTCTTTCTCTTTTGATGCTGGTGCTGGAACCTGGAACTTCCTGGCTGGCTACTGGAAGTACTCCATCACAGAGCCACACCCCAGCCTCTCCACCTTCTCTTGAAGAGTCAGAAAGCCTGATCAGCCCAGTGTTTCCGTGCTCTTACATAGAGGGCATGTTCTGTGCACCCCTTTCCCTGCAGGGCCCTCCACCGGCCTCGGAGTTGCCTACGGTGTGACCTCTAATTCACCTGAACTAACCAGCGTCATAATCCTTTTCTTACCTACTGTGTGGCCTCAGGCAAGTTATGTAGCATCTCTGAGCCTTAGAGTGGATTAGAGAGTGTGAATGGAGAGGGCTTTGCACAGGTTTTGGCATACTGTCTGTTAGGAGGATGCCACGGTTATCTGTATCTGAGCCCGGTAAGCTCAGGGCCTACCCTCACGCTTGCCAGATGGAAGCAGTGGACAGGGAGGGGAGGGGCCACTGCTGCTGCTGGTAAGTCAGCCAGAGACAGGGAAGAGCCCTAATGTTGGCACTTGGCTACTGAGCTGTGTGACCTCTCTGGCCCTGTTTTGATTGGGTGTTACTACTTGAAGCCTCCTGAGAGGTGATTGCAGGCTCTCAGGAGCTCCCGCAGGGAAGTGTCTGGGGCGTAGCTGTTACTTTGGGGAACTATGGAAGGAAGACCTGACTCTAAGAGGGTCTGCTGGGACCAGAAACAGGGGCAGTGTGGCAATGGTCCCTTCCGAAGGAAGACAAAGAGCGCCATCAGTCCACTGCTGCTCTGGGAGGGGGATGAGGTAGGGATCTAGGGACAGAGGGCAGGGAAACTGGGACCAGCTGTGCAATCTGTCTCTGAAGCTACTTTAGTACAAAAGGACACACTTGCTGTAATAGCGTTGGGTTGACAGAAAAGTCATCTCAAATATGTTCCTGGGTCAGGGGCGGTCTGGTGCTAGAGGAGGTTGGACCTGGGTCTGTAGATCCACATTCCTCTCTGCCTTCCAGCTTGCTTTACTCGCTGCTGTGTGAGACCCATGGCTCTAGATTCCCAACTAAGGGTCCATCTCAGCTCCATTCCTGTGCGGGCTGAGGAGTTTTCCTGCCCCCCACCCCCAACCCCCACTTGCTTTCTACACCCCCAAAGCTCAGGAGCTTTAGAGGTTCAGCCTAGAAGTGTCCCAGTTCATCGTCTTCAAAGGCGAAAAGCAGTTCTCAGAGGAGAGTGTGAGGGTAGTCACCTCAGCTCCCCACTGGAAGGTGGGGAGCCTTAGGGCTTGAGGCTGGAACTGAGATTCTCTGTGTCTTTGAGGGTGGAGGTGACTGTCATTTCTAGGGGCCGGAAGGGGATCTTCCAGGATGTGGTGGCGCTGTCTCTAGGCAGATGCGCTCAGACAAAAATCTTCCTGGCCCCGCAGAACAGATGCCTCAGGCAGCTATGGCCCCTCTTGGCTCACTTAGAGAGGAGCTGGTTGTACCAGAAGGTGGCCCTCGGTGGGGAATGTGCACAGTCTTTTGGGAATGATTTGGGGGTCATAAATTTTCGATGGCATAGCAGTCCTCTGAGTTTTCGTGACGCTGAAGCGTTTGGACTTGTCTGAGAGGGGAGGGCTCTGCTCCGCAGTGCACCAGCTCTTAGAGATTTGTTATTGCAAGGGGGAATTTTTTTTCCCCTTAAGGTGGAATCTTCAAATTTCATGTTCTGCTTTAACTTGTTTTATTTCACCCGGAACACAAATAAAAATAGCCCACCACGCTATATAGGTTGAGTTGGGAGAGGAGCCCTTCCCGAGGAAGAGCAGAATGTTTGTGGAGAATTTATTCTGCATTGGCCTTAATCTGGGCTCTGTGGGATCTTTTGGACCTGGTCTCTGGCCCTGCTGGTCCCTGTCCCTGTCTATGACAGTCTGTGCCTTCAGGCTGAATCCCTGTGATGGTGCCCCTGAAATTTAGACATTCTACAGACGGGAAAGGATGCAACCTACAGGGCCTCCAGCTTTGCTTTCTGGGGCTCACATGTCCTGAGTCTGCTCTCAGGGCCCAGGGTTTGAAGCTTATCTCCAGTGTCCAGGGCACTCTCCAGCTCAAGTGGGGACTCAAGTGTGAGCAGGATTGCTGAGGGGGATGCCTGACATAGTTGGTTCTGGGGTTGACTGAAGTCTCCTAGGCACCTTGGCAGCCCTGTTTCCATGCCGACCATTGCCTTGCCACTCACAGGCATTTCCCCCTATTCACCAGCACAGCTCTCAAAGGGAGTCAAGGGAACCGCTCTCTGCTTCACACTGGCTCATTTGCATCGATTTGCATATTCATTAAGTTTCTCTGGATTCTCCCAGAATAGGCCTGCTGACACAGTGAGCTCCTTGTCTCTTCATCTGCAGGACAGGATAAAAGGGGTCTGAGTTGAGTCAGAGTGGTGAGGCATGGGCAGCTCTGCTGTTGCTGAGCACAGGTCTTTGCAGGCAGGCCTGGGATGTCTCTGAGGAGCCCCCCATAGGTCTGGATATGTTGAGGTTGGGCAGTCAGGGAGGGCAGATTCCGGTTCCATCCATCAGTTAGAATGTTCTTTGGGACACAGGGTTGTCAGGATGAATTCCTTTGTTTTTGACCCATTGTGGGCTTTATCTCACTGTTTCCTGGGAAGAAGTGTGGACAGGAGGTGAGCACTTGCTTTATAGCTGGCCCATCGGGTGGGGGCGGAGAGAGATAGGCTTCTGAGCATGGCAGGGCCTGCATGCCTGGCCCAGAGATAGGGACATAGGGTAGACGAGTGCTGTATTTCCTCAGGCCATCATGACATCACAGCAGAGACTCACTCCTCACAGATCCACAGGGCAGGCATCGAAAACCAAGATGCCTCAAAGATGGTCCCCCCCAGCCCCCCATGGCTCGAGGCTGCTGTCTTCCCATGTCTGCAGACACCAACTGAATGACATGAGGGTCTATGCTATGACCGTGTTTTAGCTTAGCCACTCTTCAAAGCCCCTGTCTCCAAATAAGTCCAACAAAGTCTTCGTCTTAGCTAAGGCTTCGAAGGCTAGGATTTCGCAGCTTATCATAATATGACCGGTCTTACAGTGCTGGTGGGGACACTGAGGGGAGAAGGAAGTCGAGACTAAGCTGGCATCTGGAGTGATGAGGGTCTGGTAGTCACATGCGACAGTTCCCAGTGTTAGTGACTTTGACATAAGGACATGTCAAACCACCAATCCTAGATCAAGTTGGGATGGAGCAGGTCCTGGGCCTTGTGGACCGCAGCCTCATGATCTTTGGAGTGATGCTTGACTTGCCTTTGAGTCCTCATGAGCAGGCCAACTCAGGAGACTCCCAAGGCTTCCACTCTGAAAGTGTCACCCACAGCATGTGCTTAAGACCTATCTATTTGAGTTACAATCCCAGGGACCGGAAGTAGAAGGTAAGGGTGAGGCAGGACTGGGGAAGAGGCTAATCCAAGGGCGTGCTCTTGAGCCAGTCACTACTGTGTGGGATGGGGACTTGTACCTGCTGGGGCCTGTCAGAGAAGTGTGGCAAACGCCTCAGGAAAGTTTCTCAAAGAACAGAAGGGACCCCGTTTCTCTTGGGGTAAGTGTTCATGGACTGAACAACCCTTATAGTCCTTTCAGACTTGCCCCTGAGCTGATCAGCGAGACTTGGGTCTGCTGTGTATGTCACACCCATGAAGTAACATTGGAGTGGCTCGTGAGATACTCCAGGTTCTACTATTACAGAGCTGGCTGTGAGAGCCACGGGTGACGCAAGGATAAGGAACAGGTGACAAGAGGACCCTGGGGCATCTTCCAAGTAGGTAAGAAGGGTAAAGACTCTAGTCCTGGCCAATGCACACTCTGAACAGACCCCTGTCAAAGCCTCTTCCACACTCTGCCCTGAGCTGTGTCACACTGGGCACATGGCCATGGGTTTGATGTCCTTGGTCCCAGGTGAGGAGTGTTGGGAAGAGGCAGTGCCGGGCACAGGGCAGGGACTTGTCACTTCTGCCTTGGCTGAGGAAATCTCAAACATGGGCTAGAAAACCGTGGAGGCTGGTTTGGCCCGGACTCTCATTCCCTGTGTGGAGGCCTCATGTCAGAGACGGTAGGGACAGAGATTAGACCCAAACCTGAGATCTGAACTCATCCCTGGAGAGACATATCCCTTGGGATCATGCATGGTAGTGATGGCTCTGGCCACATGACTGTGGATAGCAGTGCTGCTGCCAGCTGTTCCTGGGTCCATCCTGGAAAGGTGTCCTCCCACACATTTGTGGCCCAACTCCATCCCTGGCTAAATGTTGTCAAGGTGACCTAAACAAGAGGAACTCAGGCTCAGGGTAATTGTATGGAGCTGATGATGACGATGCACTCCTTGGCCAACCCTCTGCCAACTGACAAGATTAAGAAGGAGGCTTGTGTGGTGAGGAGTGTGAGGTGTGGAGCTGTTTGTTACCTCTCGTTCATACAGAAGTCAGAGCGCCCATGAGCCTCTCTATGAGGTAGCTTTGGCAATGTAGTGGCAGTGTGGAGACTGAGAGTCTTTGAAATGCTGTGGCCTGTGTTTGGAGGTGGTGACAAGTCTGGGATGAGAGTTGCCAGAGAGGGCTGGAGGCAGAGCACAGGGTGCTGAGTGGGCACACTAGGGAAGGGTGATGGAGAGTGAGCTGTGTGTTGTCAGTGTTGGGAAGAGGAGAGCTGGGATTGGTAACAGTTGGTCTGAAGCAGAATCAAAAGGGGCAGAGAAAGGATTCTCAGGGATGGAAAAACTTGAAGTGACATCTCCCTCCACGGTGTGGCCTTAAGACTGTCTTGAAGTTGAGAGGAAGAGGTAGAGAGGTGAGGAAATGGGAAAGAAACAGTCAAGGGAAGGCCAGTAAGTACTTTTATTTTTTACAGAATGGACCAGAGGCAAATAGACGGGAAACTTAGGTGAGTTGTGAGTTGTATCAGAAAAGAAATGGTAATTTTGCTCTAAAGAGAATCTTTAACCGAAGTTTAAACTATCTATCCCGTTGGCCCCTAATTCTCCGAGATGAGCACTAGGAAATCCACAGCGTCCCAAGAGAGCAGCATGCCCTACTCCATTGGCCACGGCCATGGAATGACAAATAAGAAAACCTTAAAGACAGAGCCATAGATGCAGGCTCAAAGGCATTTGTAGCTTTCCAAGAGAGCAGAGCCTGGGGCTAGCCTTTGCTACCAAGGTACACCCATGAGCTCACCCTGTACTGTGGATCACTTTCTGAGGCTGGATGGCTGCTACTGTCTCTTTTTCTTGAGTAGGTGTTTCTCTGAGCTTCTTACTCCAGCCCCTCTGTCACCTTGTGTGTGTGTATGTGTGTGTGTGTGTGCATGAGCATGCATGAGGGTGTGTGTGCTTCTGTATATGCTTGTGCAAGTGTGTGTGTGTGTGTGTGTGTGTGTGAGAGAGAGAGAGAGAGAGAGACAGAGACAGAGACAGAGACAGAGACAGACAGAGACAGAGACAGAGACAGAGAGGCAGAGAGAGTGTCCATGTGTCTAAGGGGCAACAAACACATAGCCTCTATAGCCTAGGGCATCAGACCATGCCATGTGTACATGGGACTTTCAGTTCTCGCTCTGTGTCTCTCTGTCTCTCTGTCTCTGTCTCTGTCTGTCTCTGTCTGTCTGTCTGTCTGTCTGTCTGTCTGTCTCTCTCTCTCTCTCTCTCTCTCTCTCTCAGACAGAGGCTTGGTTTTGTTTTATCTGTGTCTGGATGGATGACACTTGTAGCTATTTTGTGACCGAGGTGTTGACTGTGGAGACATTAGTGTATGGTGATGTTTGTGTCACCATCGTTCTTTATCGGCACTGCATGGACAATGGCCACAGGTGTATGGGCAGAGGGTGCTCCTCACTGGCCCCAGGCTTGGCTTGGGGTCTTGTATTCTCCAATCCATATTCTCCTGCTAGATGTCAGCAAGGCAGCCTTGGTGGCCACATGCGTAAGATGGAGGATGAGAGGAGCCTGAGTCTCCTGAACTGCTGCATGTGACCACCTCATACAGCCTTCACCAGGCAGTGACAGGAGAGCAAAAACCCTGAGCTCCTTTAACCCAGGGATGCTTAAACTTTTCTGCTTGGTAATTCTTTCTGCCCAAGAAAACTTTGGTATGCAGTGGCATAGCATGGAAACTGAGCCACCACACACTGTGTGAGTGACCTCAGGTATATAGAAATATAAAAATAGTTATGCAAGCTGGGAGGTGGTGATGCACGCCTTTAATCCCAGTACTCAGGAGGCAGAGGCAGGCAGATCTCTATGAGTTTGAGGACAGCCTGGTCTACGTAGTGAGTTCTAGGACAACCAGGGTTACATAGAGAAGCCCTGTCTCCAAAAAAGAAAGCTACACAGATTAAGTATCTACTGATAGTAAATCATAAAGACAATTTAAATATTTCTTTGTGATACATATAATTTTACCATATATTAAAGAAAAAAGCAGTTTTGACTGCTAATGAGATGCTGTGGATTTTTAACTTTTGCATCAAGATTAAATATTGACTGAATATTTTATTCTGGAAAAATGTAGGGTTCTTCAGTTTCTTCAGAGTTGATCAATATTTTGATTTTACAGTCATTTATGCTCAGAACACCACTTCACATAAATATGTAGCACAACACACCAGAAATGTGTTTAGGGTCATTTCAGAAGTTGTTGGTAATTCTGCCCTAATTCCAATCCAAAAAAGTCTTTTTAGGGGACCCAAGTCAGCAACTCAAACAATTTTAAAAGTAAAATATTGCACGGTACAGTCCTAATTGTTTGTCACTTATATTCTAAGGAATGTCAGTAGGGAAATATAGAGCCTTTGTTTTCCATAATTCAGACATTATGCTTCTGTCAGAGCAGAGAGCTTCCTTGTGCAGAGAAGCTGTGATGTACCTGGTTCCAGGTAGTGCTGGGTAGTGTTGTTCAGTATAACAGATGCCCAGTGTAGTATGTGCATGCATGCTCAGAACCAAAGCTGTGGAGAGACTGTGCTGTGCGGCCCAGTGAGCACTAGCAGAAGAATTTGGCTTCATTATGCTCTGGATTTTGAATTGAATTTTGGCAGTTGTGTGTTCAGAAAGATTTTACTGTTGTTACCGATTTCTTTTCAGCATTCATGTTCAGCCACACAAGCCCATGTGGGTAGAGACCCACAGTTTTCAGAGCTCTGCTGGGTTCTCATCCCTCACAACACTTTCCTAAGCTCTTCTATTAGGACCTACATGGCTGCCTTCTGTGTGCTAGCCCCTGGTCCCCTCTCGTGTCTCCTGTCTCTGTGTTCACACCACACTGGCGTGCTTTCTGTTCTTGAGCTATCCCATCCTGCTTTCTCCCCCAATTCTGTTCCTTCTATTGAAAAATCTCCTATACTATCAGTCTATTTTCTGTTTACTATCACAAAATGCCCAAGTCTGGATGCTTTATAAAGAAAGGAGATTTATCTAGCTCATACTTTTGGAGGCTAAGTTCATACAGCCTGGTGCCAGCTGTTAAAAGGACCACTGGCTGGGTCACATTACTACACATAGATCATGGAATGTGTGCAAAACAGAGCTATCGTGTGACAGGCAGCCAGCAGCAAGAAAGACCAGGGGCAGCCCAGGCAACCAGGTGTAAGCACGGGAGCCTGGGGAGCAGTGGAAAGATGTCCTCCGAGGCGTCTAAACCATGTCTTTTGCTGCTAAGTGGCTGCGGCTAGAGACAGGTAGAGTTTGGTGCGATTTGAGAACAAGAGGAGATGCAGGACAGCCGGGTAATCTCCTACGATGGGCCTGGTGCCTGTGTGGCAGCAGTGCCAGGTGCTGGGATGAAAGTGTTGCAGTAGAAGGAGGTTCTGTGCAGGCTGGGTGCAGTGTCAGTGTGAGCTGTTGCTGCAGGGTGATCTGGGGCAGGGCTGCTTCGCTCTGTGCCTTCTCTCCTTCCTCTACCATGCCTCTAGGTGCTCCAAGTGCTCGTGCCTGAGTGGAGATAGGAATACAGTCCATTCCTTCCCTCCTCAGGATGTGTTCTTCAGAGGCTCATTCACCTCCTTGGTCCTCTTACACAGAGCCTGGGCTTGGCTGCCATAAAGAAGAACCTTCCAAACACAGAAGCTTAAACAAGACAGAATGAGTGCACTTGGAAGCATTGACAGCTTTTGCAGTTCATGGCCCAGTAAGGTGTGTTAGGACTTGGAGGGGAGCCTGGCATCCTCAGAAACGCCTGTGAGTTCAGGCTCATCTACCCCAAGCCAGCTGAAAATAAAGACTGGCAAGAGGGGAGAATGCCCACTCCTTCACGGAATGCAAGTGGCACTCATTTTTGGCTCCCTTCCCATTAGCCCTCCCTGCCTTCCTGGAGTACCTTAATGAGCTGCAATGGAGGCTGGGAAATGTAGTCTCTGGAGCTAGCCAGCCAGCAGTGTTCCCAGAGAACACTTCCTGGAGCATGAGGGGAGGTGTGAGGAATTGTAGACAAGCTATGGGCTATGCCTTGCAGCTTAGCCTCACAAGTGCTTGGGAAAAGGTTCTCATGTGTCCAATCAGCAGATAAAATTTATGTAATTTGAAATATTAGAGGAAATGGCTCTACAACCCTAGAGGCAAGATGGAATTGGTGTGTATGTGTGTGTGTGTGTGTGTGTGTGTGTGTGTGTGTTGTGCACACACACATTCCATGATCATGTACATCTCTGTATATACGGGTCTATGCATACTGTGTGCATCTGCATGGGTCCTAGCCTCATTGGCTTACCCGCCGGCATATTCTTTTTCTACTCTTTCATATTCAAACGCCAGCTGAATCATCTACACTGGGCTTGGGTGGGCTCAATGCCTTGTTGGAATTGGTGAGAGCTCAGTATTCAGCTATAATGGTCATTCCTGAGGAAAGCCTGGGGACCTGCCCCCCCCCATCTGCCTGAGGGCTTGCTGCAGCCCAGCTCCAGCCATCCCACATTGCCCATTCAATCCTAGAACATGGAACCCCCATAAATAAGAAGTAAAGTACTTTCTGGAAACCAACTGTGAGTATCAGACCCTGTGCTGTGCCATGTTAATATTTAATCTCCTTTTAGCTCCATTTTGTAGATGAAGAAACTGAGACAGAGGACAGTGCCCACAGGTAGACAGCTAATGGGAAGGATCTGAACACAGTTCCTGAGCCTGTAGTGGTTGCTTCCAGCTGCTGCGCTGACTGTTGCTTGCTCTCACATGGTCCCTGTGGTGGGGTCAGGACAGAGCTCCTTGGGATTGTAGGTACCTTCCTGTCTCTGGCCAACTCACTCCTGCCAGGTTGTCCCTCTGTCCTCTGGGCTGCCTTTCCATCATCCCACTTGCCTTGTTCCTGGCCTTAGGCTCTGTGTCCTGGTGCTGTCCTGGCCCCTTGGGCTTTGCTTCTTTGTCTCTTTGCATAGCTGTGGGCTCCCTTTCTGAAACTGGCCCCTTCCTTAGCGTATACCTCCGTGTTTTCTCGTCGTTCTTCTGTGAAGCTCTGGTTTCTCCTGACATGCCAGTACCACTAGAGTCTTTACTAAATGCAGTCTGGGCCAGGGATGTCCTGAGCCAAGTGAAGAAGGCAGAGGACACATCTGGGACAGAACTGAACTCTCCAATTGTTGAGACAAGCAAATGAGGCTACTGGGTGCTGCTGCTGGGCTTCTGTGTGACACAGTCATCTGGGACTGGCTCAGGTACCAGCCCTGCACTTCCTGGAGGCCTTCCTGCCCACAGCTGCATCTGTCTCACCCCTGCCTGCAGAGGAAGAGGAAAAGAGGTGAGGTCCTGAGGTGTGTTCTAGGGATGCACAGAAGGGACCAGAGATCCTTGGATGGAGGTGCTGGTTAGCATCTTGTCTCCATAGACAGGGCAGAGACCGATGTGATGGGCAGGGCTTCAGAGTCAGAGACATCTAAACTCTCTCTGATGCCAACTTCTTCCAACTAGGCTCTTGCTCCTACAGAATCTATCATCTCCCAGTAAATAACCCACCAGGTTATGAGCCCATCGGGGGATTAATCAGTTGCTAAGGTTAGAGAAATGATTCAATCTCTTTCCTACATTCTCACCTTTGAGTGTTGTTGCTGCTTTGGGAACAAAGCCTTCGGCATTGGGGCTCACGGTAGACATTCCAGATCCAAATCATAACAGTCTCCAGCAGCCTCTATCCATGAGAGAGCCTGCAGGGAGAGAAACATATCAACAACAGAAGAATGTGTACATATGTTCTAGGTGAAACAGGAAGCGTGTAAGACCTGGTGGTCAGAGCAGAGGCAGTGGCTGGGGTCGGGTAGAGTCAGCAGGGAACATGCCAAGATGGCAGGCAGGTTCTTTTCTGAGGACTGCCATTGCCTGGGGCTCCCATGGGAATTTGTACAGGTCTTCTCTCTCTGGGCTTCAGGGCAGAGACCCCAAGGCCTCTTAGAGCTCTGGCTCTTTAGCTGGCTGTGTAGTGAGAGGCTCTGGCTTCTGCATTGTGGGGCCTGGAGTCATCCCATGTGAGTCCTAGAGGCCAGAAGTTTCCCTGCCTCTGTGTGCACTCATCCAGGGAGCAGAATGAGAGGTGAAGCACTCAACCCCTCGCTGGGCTGTGTGTGCAGAGGAAGCTGATATGGTGTGTGCAGAGGTCTGTGGCTGTACAGGCAGGAGGAGGATGGTGGACGTTCACCATTCTTTCTAGGGGTAACTATGAGAAAACACACTCCCAGGGGAGAGGCAGCTAGCCTTCAATGGGATCTGCACATGACACACCGACCTCAGGCAGCTCTGTATCTTCAGGCCTAAGGGGTTTTATTTTGATTTTTATTGATTATTATTGATTCTTTTGTGTTTCACATCATGCACTCAAGTCCTGTTCTGCTCATCTCCCTGTCCCCTCATATCTGCCCCTTGCTCTTACAACCTTCCCCCCAAATAAAACACACACACACACATACACACACACACACACACACACACACGTACACACATACACAAATACACAAAGACAAAGCATAGAAAACGTCACATCATGGAAGCTGTGGTATGTCCTGCGTGTCCCATCCCTTTGCCCACACATCTTCACTTGCAAATGTTCATTGCAATGAATCATTGGTCTGATTTGAGGGCTTCAGTGATACCATCAATATTGGATCCTCACCGGGACTCCTCCCTGTCATCCTATTGCTGCCCTGTGTCATGGAGATCCTGCGTTTTTGGATTAATAGAATGCACCCCAATCTTTCACAGATGATATAGATTTTGAGGTGTGCCAACTCAGAGCCCTAGATCTGGGCCTGGTGGCAGCTGAGCTGGTCACCCCCAAGTTCTCCCTTATCCTCATCACCAGGGCGAGCTCTCCAGCACTGTTCCAGCTGGCAGGCCTAAGTCTTAGTCCAAACCTGTGGTCAACTAGCAGGTAAAGGACTCTGGGGTTTGGGAAGTATATCTGACAATGGGCACTTAACTTGGCTGGGCCCTGGGAACAGGCAAAGAATTTGTGCACTGAAGGGAACCCCATGGGCTAAGTGAGCTGTCCCTGGCACCTGCTGGGAACAGGCTGATGGGTGGGGAGTGGGCTGAGTGCCCAGGAATCCAGTCCATTGCCACAGCCAGTGCCTCAGGTCGGTGGCCGGCCAGTGTCTGCTCAGCCTCCGTCAGTCAGGCGCCACAACTGAGACTTCTACTGGAGGAGTGGGCACTGCTCTAATTTATTTCATGCTTGTCTTAATTTTCAATTTATTTTTTCATTTAATGTTTTTGTTGCATCTGATCTATGATCACATGGTTCAGAAATCAAAAGTTTAATAGGTGTGGGTAAAGTCAGCTTCCAGCTGGTGTCCTGCCACCTGGCTGCTCTCCGGAACCAGGGCTACTTACTGTTCAACAGCAACAAGTAACAGCTTTATGTATGAGAGATCTTTTTCCAAGTAAAGGCCCTCTTCTGTGTCAAACACACATAGCAGGCTTCTCTCACTTAACCTTGTTTTTAGCCACTTTTCCATCTAAGTGTAACTGAGAACAATATACCACCACTTCCTTCCAGTGGGGGTGGGGGTGGGGAAGGTATAACACCCAGGTTAAGGTGTGGCTGTGTTTTGGGCGGGCCTCATGGCTTGCCACAAACAGCCTTTCCTAGAATGTCCCCTGTGCATTCCACCAGCGGGTGGAGAGCTCTGTAGAGCTATGGGGTCTACTTGATTTACAGTCCTCTCCACCCCATCGATTTCCTTTTGATCCTGCCTGGTTGCTGTAGACATTACCAAAAGCAGGAAGTTGTAATTTACAGTTGTTTTGCTTCAATTGCACACTCTCTTCTTCAAGTCTGTCAGCTTTTCTGTCATGTAGTTGGGACTCAGTTAGGTGTGCACACATTTATAATTATTGGATCATTCAGATGAATTGACCCTCCACATAAGACCCTCCTCCACACACACACCTTTTATTTTTTAACTTCCACATATATATTTTGTTTTTAATTTTTGTACCATATTCTGTAGCTATGTATATATGTGGTGATTGTGTCTGGGTATGTACACATGAATCCTTGTGCCCATGGAGACCAGAGGCATGGAATTCCCCGGTAGTTGGAGTCACGAGCAGTTTTAAGTTGTCTCATGTGGGAACTTGGAATTGAAGTCAGGTCCATGGGAAGAGCTGCAAGTGCTCTTAACCACTGAACCATCTCTCCAGCATCATCTACTTCCTCCCCTCTACCCCACTTTTTAAACCCTACTGTTAGGACTTGGGTGTCAAATGTTCACAACAGTCTCGTGTCTTTGAACACTTGGCTCCCAGCTGGTGGCACTGTTATGGGACATGGAACTCTTAGGAGGAAGGGCCTTACTGGGGGAAGTGGCCTTCTGGAGAACAGGCCTGAGGTTCTAGCCAGGCCTGGCTTCTTCCCCGAGTCGCTCTCTGTTTTCTGATCTGCCACAGGTGATGTCTTGCTCCCTCTGGTTTGTGAGCCTTGTCTCGCTGCCCTGGACAGCAGATCTGTTGTACTCTATGGAAGAGCAGGGCAAGCCCACTCTGCTCTTGCTCCTGATGTGGGAGGAAACACTTGCACATTTTCCTCACGATGATGACAGTGGGTTTGTCTTACGGTCCCCTTGCTATGCTGAGGCCTGTTCTACCTACATCTACTCTGCCCAGGGCTTTTGTCACCAAGGGATGTTGAATGCATCAGATGCTTTTCCTACATTTGTTGAGATGATTAAGTAATTTTTGTCATTTCTCCTGTTAAGATGACATGCTATGTTGGAATACTATTCCATCCCTGAGAAGAAACCCATAGATCGTTGGTGGTCCTCTGGGTGAGCCACTGAGTTTAACCCATTGGTATTTTGTTGGGGATTTCTGTGTCTTTGTTCACCAGGAATATTGGTCTATAGCTTTTTTTTTAATTAAATTTTTTGTGCCCTCTGGTTTGGGTAATAGAGTTAACTGTCCTCACACAATGGGTCTTGAAAGGGTTTTCTCCCTTTCGACTCTGTAGAATACTGTGAAAAGCATCATGTTAGTTCTTTAAAGATTTGTTGAGGGTCTGTATTATGGTTCTGATAATAAAGTAGTCCAAGGAGCTCAGTTTGAACCCCTAGCACTCACATAAGAAACTGGCTTTGATGACACACATCTGTAACTCCCATGGTGGGGAAGCAGAGACTGGAGATCCCTGGAGTTCCCTGGGCACATGATTTAGCTGAATGCTGAACTCTAGGCTCAGTTAGAGACCCCGTCTCAAAGAGTAAGATGGTGAGTGTCTGATGTTTGCTAGAATTCATCAGAGAAGCTATCCAGCTCCTGGATTCTGTGCATTGGGAGACTTTCTTATTGTCCAAATCTCATTGTCATCTATCTGCTCAGGTTTTTTTTTTTTTTAAAAAATCTTATTTCAATTTTAGGAGATCATTTATGGCCATATATTTGTGCATTTATTCTAGGTTATCTAATATTGTAATACTATATCACAATTTAGTTTTCTAAGATAATCTTTAATGAGTCCTTTAATTCTTGAGTATCTGTTGTGATGTCTCCTTTTTCATCTCCTTTTATCTGGACTTTCTCTTTTCAGGTGAGTCTAAAGTTTGTTTGCTTAATCTTTTCAAAGAACTGTTTATTTCATTATCCTATTTGATTTTTGATTTTCTCTTCATTCTGCTCCATGTTAATTATAGGTTTTATTTGTTCTTGATTTTCTAAGTGCTTGATGTAACTTTAAATTACTTATTTGATTTCTTAAAAATCCAGACGCTTTTGCTATAAACCTAGGGCCTTATGGTAGTCAGAACTTTACTATTAAGCTGTACCCTAAGTTTACCTTGCTTTGAGTTTTGTACAAGATGTGCAATTAGCTCTATTGCTCTGTCTAGCAGTTTAGTTGGGAGGGCGATGTATCTGCATTTCCCCTCAAAGATCAGTTATCCAGAATCAGGGCTATTTTGGAGTTCTCTGGTCTGTTCCTTCCTTTGTTCTGCATGCTGTGTGTCACCAGGGTACCACAGTTTTCATTAGCAGAGCTTTGGAGTTAGTCTTTACTTGAAACTTTCTTTTAATCAGTGTTTGTGTACTGGACTTTCCTCATTCTCTTACATTAAGCCAACCTGTGCTCTTACTGTTGAAGTGAGTTTCTCGTAGAGAGCATACAGTTGTGCTGCTTTTGCAACTGTTGTGGTCACTTGAGTTTTTTTTTTTTTTTTTTTTTTTTTTGAGACAGGGTCTCTGTATAGCCCTGGCTGTGGTAATCTGTCTTTTAATTTACATATAATGCAATGCTTTAAAGTTAATTTATTACTGAGAGGTAAGGGCTCAATCTGCCATCTCATTTTCTATCTACTTCTTTGCCCTTTTTGTTTATTTTTCATTTCTTTTAACCTATATCCTTTGGGTCGATTGATCAATTATTGGAATTCCATTTTTATTTCTTTGCAAGGCTGCTTAATTTCCAAATGGTTGAAGATTCCCCAAATTCAATTTAATTTCTTCACAGTTAGAGAAGAAAAGTTGTAAGATTTCAGTTTTCAGAATATTTTGAGATTTGACATATGGCCTGGTGGAACTTTGTCCTAAGGGATGTTCTCTCTGAGCCTGAGATGAATCTGTAGCCGCTTGGATGAGGGTTCTGTCACTGTATCTCTCCATTTATAGTGTCATTCTCTTATTCCCCCATGCCATTATTGAACTGTCCTTCTCTCTTTGTGTCCATTTTTTATTTAAGGCTCTTAGAAGCGACTATGTTTATAATTGTTATATCTTCCTGGTAGACTGACTCATCTGTCTCTACAAGGTGCTCTTATTTGCTTCTAAAGCTGAGTTCTCATCTCCAACTGTTATTGTAAAATTGTCTATTGTTCTCCTAACTGGAATTTTTACTTCTTGTACCTTGAAGTGCTTGCTTAGTATCTACACATTTTTATTTATTGCATTTTTTTTGTAGTTGAAGATTGTATTATCCTGATACATCTACCGTTGACTCTAGCAATATTTTTTTGCCATAGAGTTTGGTTGTTAGTTTATTTTCAATATAGTAATGAAACTTCTCGGTTCTGTAGCTCCAGTTCTTATAGTGTGGGCTTCTCCCTGTTCCCCAAAGCCTGTTTGTCTTCCATTGGAGTTCTCCTTTTCTGTCAGTCCAATAGTCTTTGTATCGAGTGTTCAGAACACTCATTCTGTGTAATTACCAATTTATCTCCGGTTAAGTTTGCCACTTTTAAAAAACGTTTCATGCGTGCAAATATTTTTTTGCCCATGTGTGCAGCTGTGTACCACATATACACCGTGGCTGCAGAGGCCAGTAGGGGTATTGGAGCCCCTGGAAGTGGAGTTGACCAGTGGTTGTGAGCCACCTCGTGAGTGCGGAGAGTCCAAGCCACAAGCCTCTGCAAGAGGAGCAAGTGCTCTTCACCACTGAGCCATCTCTCAGGTCCATCTGTCTCCTTTGATTTTTTCTCTACTGGTTTAATTTTGTGTTAGACAGTTTATTTTACTTATCATTTGTTTGTTCACCATTTTAACTTCTCCATTGAGTTTTCCTATCTTAAGCTGTTTTTCTTTTCTTGCATATGTATGTGTGTAGTATGTGTGCATATACGTGTGTGTTTGCATGGATATGGGAGCACATGTGTGTGGAAGTTGATGCGAGGTGTCTTTGTCCTTTGCTTTCCATTGAACCAATTCCAGCTACTCTAGCTAACAAGCCTGAGGAGCTAACATGACTGCCTGTTTCTTTTTTATGTGGGTTCTGGGGGAGCTAAACTCGTTACTATCTATGTAGGAAACATTTTATCCACTGAATCACCTCCCCAGTCCCTTTATTTTTCTAATTGTTGCTCAGTGTATTTTAGCATGCACCGTAAACAACGACAATTCACATCAATGTAATTGACTGACTTAAAATGAGTAAGACATGAACTTTGTTTCAGTGAAGGCTTGTGTCTCCTTTGCATTGTTATTTCCATATAATTTGTGTAAAAATTTCTCTATATTTTACATTTTATACTCACAATTTGGTGTCTGTTGTAAACCAAACAATATAGTGTTATGGTTTTATAATTATTATTATCATCACCATCATCAATGGTGTGTGTGTGTGTGCATGTATATTGCACTCATGTGAGCATAAGCACTCGTGTGGAGATCAGAGAACAACTTTGCAAAGATGGTTCTCTCCACTGTTCTAGGCTCACCCTTAGAACCAGCTCACTGCCCTAATATTGCTTTATACATTCGTATGCTTTGATGGTGGGGAAAGAGGAGACCGGTACTATCACGGGACAGCGCTCATCCAGCATGCAGAAGCCCCAGGTTCTACCCTCAGCACTGGGAAAAAAGAAATGAGAAATGCATTTTTAGAGTAAAGTCATTTGTTTACCATTTTTGCTGTTTTCTTATTGCTTCCTGGGGATTTTTAGTAACATCTAGAGTCATTTCCTTTTTGCTTGAAAGACTTCTTACAGAACTCTTTTAAGGCAAAACATTCAGCAAATGCACTCTCTGAGTTTTTGTTTACCTGGAAATGTTTTCATTTTGATGGGAAATCTGGAGGATAGTTTTGCTGGGTATAGAAGTCTTGGCTGGAGAGATTCTGCTTTCATCACTTGGCTCTGTCTCTCCCCCTCATAGTCTCCTGTTTCTGAGGAGAAGCCAGTCATTGTCATACTACAGAACAGGACTTTTCTCCTCCCCTCTGCTTGCATTAAGATTTTCTTCCTTTTTTTCTTTTTTTTCTCTGTTACAAGAGTTTGATGATCTTTCTCTGTGTGTTGCTTTGGATGTTTCCAGTGGGATGCTGAACTCTTTGGATATACAGTGTATCTGTTATTTGGGGAGTTTGGACCATTTGTCCTCCATTTCTCTGTTCTTTTGTTTCTGCTGTTTGGAATTCTTGTTACAGAGTAGTGGGTCTTTGAGGTGCTGCTCATTTCTTCTCATTTCTCCTCAGTCTATACATGTTCAGTTCCTCAGCTGGAGTGCTCGCCTGGCTTCTCTCCATGTTTGCCGACTCTTTTACTTGTGGTCTCAAATCAGCTGTTGAGCTTATCCAGTAACTTTTGTTTTATTTCAGTATTTGCATTCTCTGACTTAAGAACTTCACGTTGTTTCTTTTTAAAGGTAATTCAAATCTCCTAATCAATATACATTTCTATTGATCCATTATTGTCATAACCCTTTTTAGTTCTTTAAATATACTTTATTTTCTTTGAAGTTTTTTTTTTTTTTCAGCTAAGCAAATTCAAGGGACACCCACCAATTTTTATTGTGTTGGTGTTTTTCTTCCTGAACGTGGATTGTACTTTATCATTTTTTTCATGTCCCACAGTTTGCTAAACATTTTAGACACTATAGTAACTCGGTGTAGCCAATCAGCTTAAGTCACTAGAGAGGACTCCTGAGCATATCTCCTTACAATGCAAGCTTCGCACGTTGCAGCCTCAGTCACCTGTGCTTCACTTTTAGTAGCACATCACAGTGGGGCCCATGGTGGGCAAAGCAGCTCACTTTGTTATGGCAGTATCATCTTGTGTCCAGTTGTCTTAAAAGCCATCCAGCAAAGCCAAGCATGGTGGAACAGGGCTATGACCTCAGCATTTGGGAGACTGAGACAGGAGAGTTATGAGTTTAAGGCCAGCCTGTGCTACATAGCAAGACTGTCTCAAAAATAAATGGATAAGTAGGAAATAAAGCCTCTTGTCCAGCAATTGCATAGGTTTTTCTGGAGCACTTTCCCCTGGCATGCTTTTCTAATAGGCTGTCACAGTCTTGTATTAATTAGCTCTCCATTAATATGAAAAATACCTATTATAATCAATTTTAAAAGATAAAATGCTTCTTTTGGCTGACAATTTTAGAGTTTCCAGTTTCTGGTCAGTTGGCCCAGTTGCTTTTAATCTAACAGTGTGGTGGGGAAGCCCTTTTTTCTGATTTTTAGGATGGGGGAGAGGAGAGGAAGATACCAAGGTTCTCCTATTCCCCACCAAGGGCACATCCTCACCTTCTCCTGCTGGGGTCCACTTCTCACAGTCTTACCACCTTCCAGTGGTGCCAAGCTTGGATGAAACCTTCAACACAAGGCCTTGTGAACACTCCAGATGCAAAACACAGCATCCTACCCCAAGAGCTGCCTGCTCTGGATGTCTTCCCATCACCCCATCTAAGAGGAGTCTCCCTGGCTCTGCATCACACCTACCTCTGGGATTGTTGGTGATGTTTAACTCTCCATGAGAGGAAACTGCCAGTGTAGTAACAGTGTGTTCTCGTCACATGGGACATGCGGGGCAGGCACCATGATGCCACAGCACATGAACACAGCATAGCACACAGCACAGAGGGAGCCATGAGTGAGCATGGAGGCCCACCACCTCAGAGCACCTTCATATAGTGCCCTTATGGAAGCTTGAGGACTGGGATGGGACAGATAGGGGCACTGTGTGGACAGATTCAGACCTGTCTAACTCCCTATTCTGTTTTTCTTTCTTTTGTTTGTTTGTTTGTTTGCTTGCTTGCTTGCTTGCTTTGTCTTGTTTTGTTTTATGACCCAGGAGTGAATAAAACTGACTGAATTCCATACTGTTTTGAATAAACTGTTGTTGAGTTTGCTATGTATTGTAATGCTAAATACTGGCCCTGGTGGCTTCAGGGACAAGAATCCCCACAGTATACCAAGGGATGCTATGTGACCTTGCTCCTTACCCCTGACTAAGATTAAATAATTAGTGCAATGAACTATATATCCTATATATACCTGCTGGATTACATATGATATTCAATTATATTCTATCAGATCTACTATAGAATACAATTGAATATTTTATACAATCTAACAGATCCTTCCAGGTAGAAACACACAGGGGCAGGCTAAAAGCTCTGGGAGCAGCAGCTGTTACTTACGATAATGATGTGCTTCCTGAGGAAATAATGTACAAATACAACTAGAATATAACATGGTATACATATTAATTCATTCATTCTGACACTATAGAAATAACACATGCTTCATTGTTTTTATGGTAAAAAGCAAACAAACAAACAAAAAAACCAAAAAAGTCCGTGTATATTTAGAATTATCCATCTGGACTCAGTTTAGAGGATCCCAATCTTGTTGGCAACATCTTGTTGGGTATTATAATCAGGAGCCAAGCGAACATATGCCTTCTTCTTTCCATCGGGCCTTATCAGGGTATTGACTTTGGCCACATCAATGTCATAGAGTTTCTTGACAACCTGTTTGATATGATGCTTGTTGACCTTGACATCCACAATGAACACTAGAGTGTTGTTGTCCTCTATTCTCTTCATGGCTGACTCGGTGGTCAGTGGGAATTTGATGATAGCATAGTGGTCAAGCTTGTTTCTCCTGGGCGCACTCTTTCGAGGATATTTTGGCTGCCTCCAGAGCCGCAGGGTCTTGGGCCGCCGGAAGGTGGGTGACATTTAGATCTCCTTCTTTTAGTGGCTGTGGATGCCTTTCAGCATCGCCTTCTTAGCTGCCAAGGCCTTCGCTTTGGCTTCAGCTTTGGGAGGGGCAGGAGCTTCCTTCTTCGCTTTCAGCACCATCTTGGCGAAAAGGGTGGCCCAGCCTAATTCCAACATGCGGAATTTTGGAATTTTTTAAAAATTTATTTTATTTAATAATTTAAAAAGTTTTTAAACATGTATGGATGTTTTGTCTGCATGTGTGTAAGTATGCCACATATACCTGTGCCTGGTACCTGCAGAGGTCAGGAGAGGGTGTCAGAATCTCTGGAATTGGAACTATAGACAAGTGAAAGGCGCCACATAGGTGCTGGGAACTGAAGCTGGGTCCTCTGTAGAGAGCAGCAAATGCTTTTATCTGCTGAGCCATTTCTCTATTCCTTGTTTTTATTCCCTCTTCTTTCTCTCTCCCTCCCTCCCTCTCCCTCTCCTCCCCCTCCCCCCCCCCCCTCTGTATGTGTGTGTGAATGTATGTGGGTCCTCTCAGAGGCCAAAAGAGGGCCTCTGATTGCCTGGAGCTGGAGTTACAGGCATTTGTGAATTACCCAATAAGGAACTGAACCCAGGCCCTCCGGAAGAACAGCAAATGCTCTTAACTACTGAGCACCCTCTCCAGCTCCCCGTCTACATGCTTCATTACATAATCGTTCCTGCCCATCTGTGAGGTGTTGGTTTCAGGGTCCTCCATGGATTCCTAACCCCACAGCTGCTCAAGTCCCCCATCTAATGTAAGGTATTTGCACAGAAACTCTAAATGTTCTCCCACGCACTTATAAGCAACCCTGGGTGGCTTGGAGCACACAGTGTGAAGTCAAAGGACTTGTAGATGGCAACTCTGCTGCGTTGTTCAGGGAGTGCTGACAAGAAGTCCGCATGCTCAGAGCTGAGGCTGATACCAGTTTTTAAAACAGTGTCTCACCTGCAGTTGGGTGAGTTGCAGATACAGAACTGGGGTTGTTACACAGCATCATATAACTTAGCATGCACAGAGTGTGCCATTGGGCGACAACCTATAAGTCTAGCCTATGATTACAAGCAGGTGAAGGGGGTCAGCAGCTACCTGCAGCAAGCCACCTGCAGCATGTTGTGGCATACGCCCAGTCTGCCACTCCCATGAACTTCTAACCTTCAGTAGGCAGGTGAGTGCCAGCTTCCTGTGGGATATGAGAGGTGTCATTGACCTCTGACACTAAGACGAAGCTTATCTCTGGCTCTGGTCCGGAGACCATCACTGTGCCTCTGGGACTCAGCTCCTCATCTGCACAAAGGAGAAACAAGCTTTTGGGTGACTGCATGCAAAGGGCTGAGGAAGTAACAGTTAATGAACACCTTTGGGTGTCACTGGATTTTTACCATGAAGCCCAGTCACCACCGTGCAACTTCTGTGAAATAGTGTGGCTTGCGCTTATAACCCACACACCCCTTTGTTCATGTACATGCCAGACTGCTCACAATGCCACGGCAGTATACATGCGAGGGTAAATGCTGCTCCCTGTATTGTGTAGCGATAATGACATGGAGAAATGCTGCTAAATAGCTGTTATGCTGCATTGTGTGGATAATGACATGGAGAAAGGTCCGCGCATGCTCACTGCAAGCTTATAACCCATATGCAGTGCGTGCTCTCAGGCTTCTTTCCCATTTATGCTGCTCAGGAAACCCTGGAGTATGGGGGTAGCCTATGCTTAGAGTTTTATAGCCAGGACTGGTGCAGCCACTCCAGCCCAGGATGCTCCACACCTCTCTCCTAGGGATAGCAGTTGGATACTCATGCTTTTGGGTGTGTGTGTGGAGCGGGGGAGAAGCTGTAATCTTGCCAGGGTAATTCTGGATTTTATAGATGAGGCCATTCAAAATGTGACAAAAATGCCAGTCCTGGCCCCACGCTGTGCTCAGGTGTGCCTGCATAGCAAGGGTGGTTCTCGCTGAGGCCAGCTGCTGTCCTGACCCAGGTGTGGAGCCAACACCTGGCTCTTCCTCTAACACACACCTCTCCAGTCTTGTTTTCATGACGTGGTTTTCTCGAACAAACAGGATCATTTGTTCCAGAAACCAATGTATGCTCGGGGAATGAAGGAGCGAGTGCGTGGTAGCTTGTATGTGATCCTTCTGAGGGCATGAGTACAGGGAGCCAGAGACTACTGAAGACCACTGTAGGCCCAGCCCAGGCGGTACCAATCCACTTAGGGCTTGTTTTCGGAAATCGTTACTTCCTGCAGCTCATCTCAGGCTGACCTCTGTCAGGAAATGTAGAAACGCCGCCTTGAGCGTGTCCTGTGAGCATCTGCACCTCCCTGGCCTAGTGGGACCTCTGCAGGAGGCTGCTGTTATTTATGGAGCAGGCCCAGTGACAAGGGAGCAGTCTGCCCAGGAAGCAGAGGTGCTATTTCGTCCCTAACCCGACCTGCATCACAATGCCTCGGGGAGCATTTCTCCAGGAGGGGATGGGGTCAAGAGCCCCCACGGAGACTTTTCAAAGCCATAATAAAGATATCAGGAGGTTGATCTGTCAGGTGGACCCTGCTAGGCCATCAAGGGGGCGGGTGGATGGAGCAGAGAAGGCCGGGCTGAAACCAGATGTTGTGCTTCCTGAGAATAGACATGTCAGCTCTTCAGGGCTGTCAGGTGCCCCCTCATTAGCCCATCAGCCTCTCAGAAGCCACAGCACACTGACATCTCACTCAGCATGACACCTGGCAGGGACCCAGGTCCACAGCCATCCATTCACTGTGGCCAGTGCTTCTATCTTTGCAGAGGAGGGGAGGAGGCTCCAGGGGACCTGACTTGCCTCAGTGGCAGAGACTGGAGCAGGTGACAGTCAGGGGAAAAATCATCAGACTTCGAGCTGTGGAGATTGCCTGAGTGTCACCAGCCATGTGTCCTTAGCCTGCACTGGCTCCTCCTTGCCTTGGAATTATCCTTCTTCTAGGCACATCTGCTTCTTAGCAAATGGAAATTTGATAAACTATCTTAAAACACACCCAGGGAGATTTCACACAAACGCCCATCAACCTGTGCAGTGTGTGAGAGGTAACACTAACAGATCTCAGTTCCTCTGTCTCTGGGCCTCACCTCTGTGTTCTTGGTTACTAGGTGGCAAGACCAATATGGAGAGAGTCAGAGACAGACAAGTACCAAAGGCTGGTTTTCTTTGTAATGATCAGGACAGAAGAGAGGATTACCTGCTGTGTCAAGATTATTTAACTCCAAGCCCTGTCCTATGAGTACCTGGGCCCAAAGATACCACATGCTCAACACTCACACAGGTGACTCTGTTAGCAGCAGTCCACAAGGTTTTACTAACACAACAAACGCAAACACACACACACACACACACACACACACACACATGCACAAATAGTGGTGGTGACTCTTGGGCAAGCACCTCTCTCTTTCCCAGGTAGGATATAAGAAGATATTCATGTACCTGTCATGAATGAAACGCACAGTAGGCTCTCAGCTCATGGGTTCTCTTTTGCTTCTAAGCAATGCCTCTGTGATGTAAAAAGAGCCATGCATTAGTGTTTTCTGAGCACCAGCACACAGTAGGTGGGCAGGTGCTTCATTTGCCTGCCTGGAGAATACCCATTTAGCTCAGGGAAACTGAGGCTGAATATATGTCATTCACTCAAGTGCCAAGATGTGCTCGGGAGAGCCAGTAAACTAGCGGCTTTTCACTGGCACTAGGTGTCACTGGGACTTGGCTTGGAACAGGGAGACGGAGGCCCAGCAAGGACAACCAGAGCCACTTAGCCTTCCCATGGTGCCATTTCAGATGCAGGGAGCTGACTCCAGCCCCGGAGAAAGTGAAGCCTGCCTTGAAGCCCTTGAAAGAGTCTGGGTACAGATGGACGCCAGACCCATTGGATCCTTCTGCCTCTGCGGAAGAGCAGGAGGGAGGAGGACATGAACGCCTGCCGAGGTTGTTCTCTCGCAGGGCGCTCCTCAGCCTAGACGCTGTAATTATGCTGGGTAATAACAGGTCCTGTATCTCCTATGCCTGTCAGGGGGAAGAATCCATCTTATCACTAATTGCAGGGTTGGCGGGCTCTGAATGTCTCTTTCCGCTAGCCTGGGCCTTTCCTGGGGGGAGCTGGCAGGGCTTTCTGAGTTAACACTGCCTGGGCCCGGGTGCAGGAAAGGTTGAAGAAGGGTGAGGTGAGCTACAGGAGCCTCCTGAGAGGTGAGGCAGGAGTCTCCCTCGTTCTGGTCCAAGCCTGCAGCTCTGCCTGAGCTTTGACACAGCTTCTTGGTCCATCTTCCCTGCTGTGTCCCTTACAGTCGGGAAACATGCAGCTGGACTGGCATCATGTCCCCTCCTTTGCTTTACACCCCCACTGCTCTCACTTCTGTGAGAAACAAGACAAAGCTCTCAGGAAGGCCTGCAGGCCAGCGTCATCAGCCTTGACCTGTAAGTGTCCTCCAGCCTGCTGGCCTCCCTCTGTTTCCAGAGTACCCAATGAATGCTGTTCCGCCTGCCTGTGACACTGCCTGCATCTCCACAGCTTCCTGGCCTCCTAAGTCCTGTCGTGGACGCTCCCTTCTCGGGAATGCACTCCAAAACCCCCCAGTGCTCGCTGCCCACCTGTCCTGCTTTATCTTGTTTTTCTTGTTAGCTCATCATCTTCTCAACCACCATATATTTTACTAATTACTGTCTCCCCCACCCTACGAGGCTGTCAGCTTCATGAGTTCAGAGGCTGTCTTCTGGCTGGTTCACTGCTGTAGCCCTACTACCTCAGACAGTGCTCATCACACAGTAGGTGCACACTGCTAACCCAGCTGGCTGGCCTCAGTGCTTGCTGGTTCCCTGCTGCGACTCAAGTTGTTGCTGTCAAGAAGGCTCTCATCAGGCCCTTTCCTCCAGGAGGCCAGCCAGGACTCCAGTGCACCTGAGACACTGTCAGAGGCAGTTCTTTTTCTAGATACGACCTATGTCCGAATCTGTCACCATGGACTCCTCTGGGGCTGGGTGATCCTCCTCTGGGTCTCTTAGAAATGTCTGAGCTTGGGATTCCAGTAGGAATGAGGAGGGGAAGTCAAGGGCTAGGTGTGTTGAGGAACAATGCAGTAAGACAGTGAATAGCAGGCCCTGAATTTAATCCAGAGTGCCTGGTGACCAGGCCATGTGCTGAGCTCCCACACACCCATCTGCCAATGACCCATTAGGCTGCCCAAAAGGCACTGCTCTCGACCTCTCTGTTGTACCCCACGCAGCAGTTCCTTTAACCAGTGAGGCCCAAAATTTGGGTAGCATCCTCTGGTTTGAATATGATCTGTCCTCTCGAAGTCATATACGTAAGTGGGGTGAGAGGCGGCGGGGCTTTGAGGGGTGGGGCTTAGTAGAGATTAATGATGTTCTCACGGGACTGGGTTAGTACCGTGGATTGTGCTAAAAGGAGGCAACCCATTGGGCTTTGTCCCTTTCAAGGGGGTTGTTTTTCTGCTTTCTGCTGTGTTGTAACACAGCACAGGGTCACCCCCAGGTATAGCCGTGCACTCTTGGACTTGCAGCCTTCCAAACTGTGAGCTCCTTAATCAATTACCCAGTTTCCCGTGCTTTATCATAGCAACAGAAGATGGGTTAAGACATAATTGCCCTTAGCAAAAAAAAAAGTTCTAGATCTCACTTCCTGAAATCTATTCATTTTTAAAGCATCTACTAGCTTTAGTTTATATTTGTAAAATTTGTTTGCATTTACTGTTTAAGTGATAAATACTGAAGATTTACCTTTGTAGGGTATACAGAATAAACAGAGAGGAGAAAGACTGGGGCATTCATTCATACGTGTTAGTCTGTCACTCAGTGATGTCCCTACACAGACTCTGGGACTGACATCCCTTTCCTGAGGCGCAGTGCTCAGTGAGCTGATGTTCCAGGTGCTGAGAGGGTCAGCACCCAGGTTGCCTTGTCTTTACTAACTGTGTGTCCTTGGGGAAGTTGCTACACCTCTCTGAGTTATAGCTTTGCCATTTGTGAAGTGTGGATGAGGACGCTAGTCAGTGTATCACAGAGAGGAAAATGTAGTCACAAGGCTGAGTGTGGAGACAGGACAGCAGGTCTCGGAACCCCCTGAGGGTGGCAGGGTTTGGGGAGTAGTTATGGCTCAGTCATGGGGAAAGCAGACTATCTGGTAAGAAGTTATCAGAGGTTTGCCTGTAATCAGCTAGCTGTGACGAGACAGTCTACATGGCCGAGGTGTTATTGCCACCTCTAAAATGTGCGAAGGGGCCTTTCTTTTTCTTTCCCTTTTCTTTCTTTTCTTGTGGTACTGGGACTGAACAGAGGCTCTTATACATGCCAGGCACATGTCCTGCTTCACCAGATCAGAACAGAATGACGCCAAGCAGCTTGCTAAATACGTACCTAGGGTCTTGACGTGAAGTGGAGTGGAGTGGAGTGGAGTGGCGTCTGCCTTTACATGGTTCTGGTGTCAGAACCCATGACTGCCTGGCTTTCTGGACAGTGAAAGAATGACTCCACAAACAGCCAAAGGCCATGAAGCTGTGCAGCAGAGCCCCACAGCTGCAAGGCTCTTCATGGGTTCTACCTGTCAGAAGCAGAGCCGGCCTCAACCGTCTGACACTAGTGGGTTGCTGGCCAGAGCAACTTTGGGCTTTAACTGCTCTGAAAGGTCCATTGGGCCGGCAGAGTGAATATGATTGGGCAAAAGTAAGACACTCATGTTCTCACTGTTGTCTCTGTAACAGCACACACCAGGCAAAGTGTCCTGAAAATCAACTGCAGGAACCTCATCCCAGCATTTCCCAGATGACAGACAAAATCTGATGACTCAAGGATCTTCTGAGATGTTATTGAGCCCAGGACCATTTGTGGTATAACTGAGAAGTGAATTCAAACAGCATTTATGTCACTCCCTCAGGACGGGATATGACATCCCTTATGGCCAGTCCCCAACTCCAGCAGAACCCCAGTGGCCCTCTTATCTGGGTGCCTATCCCATGGCTGTCAGTACCGAGTGGGGCTTCTCTCATAATTGAGAAGGTTGAGTAAACCCTCATGACTTCAGCTTGTTGGCGGGATGCAGAATTCAGCTCTGTATCTTAAAGACATTCAGTCAGCATGTTAGCGGGATGCACATCCCAGCCCTGTATCTTAAAGACATCCAGGTACACCCCTCTTTTTGAGTGGTCCTCCTAGAAGAGCCAACTGTACTATCTAGGGTGTCTCTGACTGTCCAGTTGTCTGTAATAACCTTTGCAGCAATGCTTCTTAGCCCTTTGCAGAAGCTCATATGGGGAATCCAAGTCACAGGGACTCAGAGTGGGCCAGGGTGCTGCTGTGTGCCTTATATCTCCCAGAGAGCCCAAGGACTCTGAGAGACAGATCTGGGACCAGCTAGCTCTGGCCTATTTCCTTACATGTTGGGTGTCCTTAGCCTGTTAAATGTCTGGGGGCAGGGCTTTAATGTTGCTGTGGCTCTGACAGAATGATTTATCACCTTGTAGGTCAGGGGATGGAGATATCTGCAAACATCTACGGAATGTTACCAGTGGTGTTTTTAAGAGGCCCCCTCACTAAGTAGGGATACACAGTAGCATTGTAGCAGCACCAAGCCAGCAAGGAGCCAGGTGTCCCATCTTGAGATTAGAGTGAGAGAGGGCATGTTGGCAGCTGGCAAGGCAAGCCTGGCTTCTCTTCTGGCATGTCTTGGCCCTTGGTTTCCATTCATTCATAGATAGTTTGTATCTTTTTCTCTGTTTTTTTTTTTTTTAATTGTGAGTCACTTCACATTCCATCCAACTTATTTTAAATTGTACAGTTCCATTTCTGTACAGCTCTGCCATGGCAGAGATCACTCTCTCTGAAAGTAACCCTGCTATTAGCAGTACTCCTCGTTGCCCCTAGCAACCACTGACCTGTTTTGTGTGTTGATAAATGTGTCTGTTGCTAACATTTCATGCATATGAAATCATACGCACACACATACATACACACACACACACACACACACATACACACACATACACATATACATACACATACATGTGGCTTTTGTGCCAGGTTTTAGAGTAGCTTAGTGTTCTCAAGGTTCTTTGTCTGGACATGTGCTATGCTTAATGACTTTTCGTGCCTACATAATATTTTATTGTGTGACTCCATCATTCACCAGTGGATAGACATTTGACTTACTTGTATATTTTGGGTACTGAGGATAATGGTGTGCTGAACACGTATGTACAAGCTTTTCTATGAAGCTGTGTCTTCAAATCTTTTGAGTGAACAGCAGGGAGTAGTAGACATGGGTTATGTGACAACTTTAACTTTTATGCTTTGAGGAACTGCCCAACCTTTCCATGTGGGCTGTACTACTTCATGTTGCTACAAGGAGCATGTGAGGTTCTAATTCCTGTATTCTTGCCAGCATATGCTGCTGTCTGTCCAGTGATGACACTCACTCTTGTACGTGTGTTGTGTAATATGTGTTGGATTAATATTTCTCTTATGGCTGATGTTTTACATCTTTTGTTTATGGGGTCTTTTTTTGGAGAAGTTTCTGTTCAAATTGTTTTTACATTTTATTTTTGGTTTTGTTTGTTTGTTTCGTTTTGTTTTGCTACAGAATTGTGAGAGTTCTGTTTTTGGATACTAGCCCTCCATCAGATAAATGCTGTGGCTCAAATCTCTTTTGAGGCACTGAGTTCATAATTTTGATCAAGTCTAATTCACTGGTGTTTCCGTTGGGTAACCTGTGCTAAAGGAACTGTTGCCTAACCCAAGGTTACAACCCTTCTCTTGAATGTTCTTAGGGTTTTTATTGAACTTGCATTTATGGCTTTGTCCCATTCTGAGTTCATTTTCAAGTGTGATATGAAGTGGGTTCCACATCTGTCCATTTGCAGGGTGGAGAGCAGTTGTTCTAGAAGCAGCTGTGGGCAAGCATGCTACTTTGTCACCAAACTGTCTCGATGTCCTTGTTTGAAGACTGTTGGTGATAGATACAGAACTTTCCTATCCTGCCCTGCACTACTGTGCTGGCCCATGTGCACCTACCACTGGGGATATGCACCTACCACTGGGGATATGCACCTACCACTGGGGATATGCACCTACCACTGGGGATATGCACCTACCACTGGGGATATGTCTTGAAACTTTACAGACCGGTTCCATTTCATGATCACACTAGACACTCAGTCCCTTGCATTTGTCAATACATTTTAGAATCAGCTTGTCAATTTCTGCAAAAGGTACAACTAGATATTTTTATCTGGATTACACAGAAAGTATAGAGCAGCTGGCTTTGTTGCCATGGTGACAGTACCAACCATTTTTGCATCATGGCCACAGGCTGTCTTTTCCTAGTCCTGTTCGACAGTGGTTTGCAATTTCCAGATGTAAGCTTCAACACCTTCTGTTCATGGTATCCATGTGTGGCTTATTCTTTTTGTGGCTTACTCTTAAGTGGAATTGTCTCTAGAATTCCTGTATTCTGAAAGGGGAGGGGAAAGTTTGGGGCTAGAACCCAAGTGTTCTAGGGAAGTGTGGTCAGTGTGCTATGCTGGAGCCCCAGAACTCCTGTTGCTTGCTCCTGCTGTGTAAGAGCACACCTGAGTGTTATGTGCTGTTCTTTTTTTTTTTTTTTAATAACTTCTCTTAATTACATTAGCTCTAATTTTCTTACTCTTTTTAAAAACCAAATAGAATAAAATTAATCTGTCAAATTCACCACGTAAATTAGTTGGGATTTTGTTTCAAATTGTATTTAGGGTTGAACAAATTCTTTTGCACCATTAAATGTCCCTCCCCATGACTATAAACTGTTTCCACAGTGGGCCATTGTTAACGTTTCTGACATCTTTCAGTACACTTAGTTCTCTGGGGCCGACATCGTCTGTGAATTCCTAGGTCGTCTGTATTTTCATATATTCTTGGCTTTATGATGATCTTAGAAGATAATCTTTTGGGATGGTTTTTGTTCACATATAGTATACTGCTAGTGTTTATATTCAGCATGTTGTCAGTAATTTTTCTCATTTCTTATGTTGAGTTTAGTAATGTATCTGTAGGTATTTTATTTTATTTTATTTTATTTTATTTTATTTTATTTTATTTTATTTTATTTGTATCCCCAGAGGGGATTCAACCAAGGGTTAAAATTCCTCTGATTCTGAGAATTTGAAGGCAGGGAAAAGGAAGAGGGTGAAAGGAAATACCAGTTAAGTAAGATACTTGCCTGCCTGTGAGATCATCCTGCACTCTGATCCCCAGGTCCTCACTGTGGCCTGCATCACCCTCTTCTGTGTCTGCTGACCTTCATCAGCAGGGTGGAGTTTAGTGGCTACCAAAGCTTGTCTTCACTGGGCAGAGGCGGGACTTAAGAGTGCTAGGCAGCAGGCTTGCTGCAAGACCCTCGTTTCTCCCAGTAACAGCTGTGAGGGACACTTACTGCAGTGAGCTGCTACCATGCACTGTTGGAGAGGGTGGGTTTGTGTTTCCACTCCTCCCAGAGGATCTTGAAACACTTGATGCAGAGATTTCAGGGGCTGCCTGATCTACAGGCCTGCTAGACTGAGTGAGGAGACACAACCTTCTAGCAAGAGCCAAAACTCCCAATCAGGAGCTAGGGCCTGACAGAAGGAGGCGGGGCTATGCCTTGCAGAGCTCCTGGTCCTCCACTCGACCCCATCAGTCTTACACCACCCCAGGGCTCATTCCATTCTCCTGTGGTCTTTGCATTCTCACCATGGTCCCACTGGGTGCTTAGGACTCTGAAGCTCAGAGAGACAGATGAGCCATTCAGTGACCCAGCAGCCAGTGGCAGAACTGGGGCAGATCCCAGAACTTAAGCCCTAAGTGCCTCTGCACCAAGCAAGACAAAGAAAGAGGGAAAGTATTCTGCTTGGGTTCCCTCAGAATGCCCAGGTCCTGGTTCTTTCTAGCTTCTTAGCACATCTCTTTTTTTCCAATAAATCACTTCATTACATTTGTTTGGCCCAGGCTCATACCAAGATGTTCCTAGTACCCGGACAAAGGTGTGATGAGTAGAGGCTTAAGGGCACAGGGAGATTTTTCTGTGTCCTCGCAGCCCTGACACCAGACCTGGCACATCAATGCATCTGAGAGCATTTACTAGGATCAAAGACCAGTTGGTACCTTTTGCCCTGCATCAGAGAGTCCTTGTGCGTGAAATGTCACAAACCTCACCACGATCCCTGTGCTGGCTGCTTCTATGGCTCCCAACACAGAGAGACCAGGTACTAAAGGGTAGATGGTCTGTCTCCTTGTTTCAGATCATGGCACAGGCAGTGGGCAGCTGAGCCAGAATTGAACTTGGGTGAATACTCCAAACCCAGCCTCTTGACCTATGTGTGTGAGTGCAGGTGTGTCAAGGCTTTCTTGCTTCATCTTCATCTCAGATTTGAGAATCGCAGTGAGGAGTCTAGCACAGCACCACCCTGCCTCACTTCTCACTCACTTCCACTCTGTGTTCATGTTCTTTTTCCTGGCACTGCTGCTCTTTGTTTGGAATGATTGCCATTGTCCGGCTCTTCTCCACCAAGCTGTCTGCAACAGGGTCTGGCTTCTCTGAGGTCCACTGCTGCAAGTTACCTTCCAAAGCAACTTTCTCTCCTTTGCCTAGAGAAAATGGTCCCCAGCTCGTCCTCAACCTTGCTGGCCCAGTCCCTGTGGAGACTAAGATGGTATCTGTCTCCTGATGGGACTCTGGCCTTTGGTGACTTGGAATCATTGACTATGGGTTCAGGGTGATGACAGTCTCCACCCATCCCACCCTGGGGTCACCTGCCAGGTACATAGCTGTGCAGGCTGGGCTCATATATGCATGCCTGAGTGGAGTGGCGTAGTTCCATGCAGTGAGTTCTCTTGAAAACAAGCTGACTGCTGCAGCTCAGAGCTGCTAAGAAAAATGCCTCAAGGTCAGCGACACAATGTGAGGAAGGAGGGCTGGCATCTTTTTTTTTTTTAATGCATTTAGAATGTTAACAGTAGATAGATGCTATTCGCTCTTTCTCATTTAAAGAACCCAGACTCCTCAGTGTGGTGTTTAATTCAGGCAATAGGCTCAGATTGAGCTTGGCCAATTTGAGTAGCCTTACTCTCCTTGACCAGGCCTGGCCCAGGGAAGGATGTGTGACTTCATTTGGCCTAGAGGATTTAAGGGAAAGACTTCTGGGGACTCCTGGGTGTGGTTCACTCCAGAGAGGGATATTCATGGAGCAAGACCTTCCTTTTCTCTTTGCTTGACTGTCACCATGACTGGGTGTGGTATTGGAGCAAGAGCAGCTGTCTGTGACTATGAAGGGAGAGGTTCAGGCATGCACAGTGTAAGCCCTTCAGCTGGCTCAAAGTGTTACCTACATGACCTCCAAAGTTCTTGTTCTGTTGCTAGATAGCTTTGATTGCCAATGTGACAATAACCTGAGTCACCTGAGAAAGGAGTCTCAATTGAGGGATTGCCTAGATCAGATTGGCCTATGGACATGTCTGTGGGGAATTATCTTGATTGCTAACGGATGTATGATAGCCCAGTCCACTGTGGGTAGCACCATTCCCTAAGCAGATATAAGAAAGCTAGCTAAGCATGAGCCTGAAGTGGACCAGCAGCAACATTCTTCTATGATTTCTGCTTCAGGCTCCTGTGTGGTTTCCTGACCTGTAGACTGAAATAAACCCTTTCCTCCCCAGAGCTAATGTGAGTCAGGGTGTTTTATCACATCAACAGAGGTGGAACTAGAGCAGCCACCCTAATGTTTTAGGCAAAACCTCCTATCTGTCAATGAAACCCAGGTTCTGGGTCCTGAGCATTGATTCCCCTCAACCCTCAGGCAACTGAAAGAGCCAGGTGGTTGGGCCCCTGGTAGGTAGCCTCTGGTTCACTTAGTACCTTCTGTTTCCAACAGGAGCCCACTCCACCGTCATCTCTGTACACCAGGGAGGGGTGAGAAAAGGCCAGGGCACTTCCAGAGACCCTGCAAGCCCATGTCTTCCTGTGGACATTCTTGCATCTTCAATGGTCTACCTTCCCCAGTCCTCAGGAACTCAATTCCCCAGACTCCTCTGCCTGCTTGTTCTGTGAATGACATCCTCTCTCTGTCTAAATGTCCTGTCTGCTAACTTGTTCCTCCCTGGCGAACAGTTTTTCACCATCACACCTCAGTGTGAGACCAAATGCCTGTGCAGTGAAGTTTCGGCCTACGTCCACGGGTCTCTGGTCCTGCCCATGACTCATCCCCTTGTCCTGTAGTCTGTCTCGTCATCCATCGGGTTCGTTAATCCAAGGCCCGTGTCTCATTTCTAAGTGTTTCTAATCCAGGGATGGAAGGGCTGAGAGCAAGGTTAACATTGGTCTTGGATAGTTACATGAGAGGGGGTGTGGATGAGTGGCTGGATGAATAAATGTGCTCACATATGAAACCCAGAGCAGAGGAGGCTAGGGGGCTCTCTCCACGGAGAGTGTGGCCCTGGTGATGCTGTTCAGTGGCTGCTGCAGGGACAGCCGACTGCAGAGCTGGGCTGCAGCTTGCTCCTGGAAGGGCAGGTGGAGGCCTGCCCACTGGCCTCCTGCCTTCTCTAATCTCCTCTCCCTGCATCTGGGCTGCTGCAGGCCGGCCCGCCCTCCCTTCTCCTCTGCCTCTGCCAGCTGAGTTATCCCCTCTGCCATCTCCTTCCCCAGATGCTTGGGGGCTGGGGCGGGACTCAGGAGGGAGACAGGTGATGGCCCCACCACTTTGGGAAATTAATTAGCTCTGTTCTGCAAATCACTTTGAAGATTTAAAAAGGGGGGGGTGCGGGGAGGGAGTGGTTGTGAGAAGGGAAGTAGAGAAGAAAAAATGCTCGCCTGCCCTTTCTTGGGAAGGTCAATATCCAAGCCTTCACGTCTCTCCTTGCCAGGCTCCCATTCCACCTCATATCTGTTCCCTAAAACAACCCAACTGCTAGAAGCCAGGCCCTCTGTTGACTGTTCAGGAAAAGGGTATTTGTGTTCTGTCTTTTGGCCTCCTGGGGAAAAAAGACTTCTCTTGTGCTGGCCTTGGGTCTCAGATCTACCTGAGGGTCTGACTAGAAACCCTTGGCTACCGCCTGATCATACAGCCCGTGTCTCAGCAGAATGTATGAACTGGCATGGGAGAGGTTCTCAGGCAAAGCCCGCAGCCTTTCCTTCCACCATGGACAGAGTAGACAGTCCTCACAGCTCAGGTGGAGGCGGGCCTGTAGTCTGGGTCTGGGAACTCAGCTGCCTCCCTAGGGACCACCCAATCAGGCTGCATGCCGCTTCAGGGCAAACGCCTGCTCAGAGCCGCAGCACAGCTGAGAGCCCTGGGTGGGGTGCACACCAACTTCCTGCACCCTAAGAAAGTCCTCATGCTTACCACCAGGCTCCAGGGAAGCCACATGGTGGCTCTGAGGCTCCTCCTCAGACCCCTGGGCTATCCTTTGGGATGCCCCAGAATGCTCCCCACCACTCCCCCACCCCACCCCACCCCCGCCCTTGCCCAAGGCAGAAACTGAAGCTGCAGAGGCTGGTTCAGGCTTACTGAGCGTTAGCTGGGTTTTCTGCTTCAGCCCCAGCTGGGCTGGAGGAGGGTGGCTGCCTGGCACGCAGGTGAGGTTTGGCAGAGCAATGGTCTGGAAGCTTTCATAGGGCTTCAAAAGTTTGGCATGGGCACATCAGGAGGGATGATGCTTCCCTTTTTGGGGACCCCACCCCCGCAGGTCTTGGCATACATGCCAGGCAACAGGTGGGGCTCAAAACCATCTTGTTTATGGCTCCAGGTGAACACTCATGGGCCCCCCACTGAGGGGGGAGGGGGAGGAGGCTGGGCTTCAGCCAGGGTGCCCCATCCCTACTGCTCCTCAGCCTCGGCATCCTGGGAAACCAGAGCTTGCTTGCTCTCTCTCTCTCTCTCTCTCTCTCTCTCTCTCTCTCTCTCTCTCTCTCTCCAACCTGGGCTCTGCACTCTCCAGTTGAGTCTCTTTGGCCTAGGAAGATTGATTTCCAAGCGGTTGGCAGGTGCCAGGCCTTGAGGGACGCTGTAGGGTCCTTGGACAGAATGGCCATGCTAGGTTTGAGCCTAGCTCAAATGGCTAGCTTGGTCTGAGCCAGGCTCTTGCCTCTGTGAAATGGAAACAGTGGCTGCTGCCAGGGTTGCTGAGGAGGGGAAAGGACAGGCAGAAGAAGCAGCTATGGTGTAGCTCTATTGTGGGGTCTCTTATGACTCTGTGCAAGGCTTGAAGCAAGGTGGTGAGGTGCTATGGATCCCTATAGGGAGCTGAAACGGCTGACTGCTTACTCCTTGGGTTCACAGACTGGTGGCATGTATTCAGCAGGCATGGCCCAAGCTGTCTATACCCTTGGGGAGGTGTGAAGTTAATCCAGGACATTAAATGTGCTGGCAGGGTGGTGGCAAAGCCACCATGTGTTGAGCACTTGCTGTAGCTCAGACACTCGACAGTTAACCGAGATGGTGCTCTCAACCACCCGAGGCAACTTTTTATGACCAAGTGCAGTTTTAGGATGGGCCTGAGCATACTTGTAGTGCTGGCATGGTTCAGAGCTGGGTCTGTACCTGGGCTGGTGGGCTCTCACTCACAGATACTGAACGTTCCTACCTTTCAGAGAAGACCTGAGAATTCCCAGGTAGCAAAAAGACCTGTTCTGACATAATGTCCTCCTGTTGTAAAGGAGAGAGAGGACCTCAATGTCATTCCCAAACCACATCCCACCACTCACCAGCAGTGGCACCTCGGTGCCTCAGTGCCTGAAGACCAGCTGAATCCCTGGGCTGCTGGCCTTACCCCCTCTGCGGACTGCTCTGTCTCGTGTGGCTTTCTCTACCCATAAACTCAACTCCCTCCTCTGGCCACCGTCCCCACTTTAGGGCAGCCTCTATTCACCACAGAGGTGTGAGGGATGCCAGGTTTCAAAATAGGGGAGGGGACGTAGAACCCCATTTTGACTTGTCCTTTTTAAAGCCTTAGGTGTGTGGTACATACACATGGGCTAGACAACAGCAGAACAGTATGTGGTTCCACCCCTTCCCCGAGATGTGGGGCTGCCCCATCACATCAGCCTCCTTCTGCCTTCCCTCCTTTCTTTCTCTTAACAACAGTTTTCAAAGTATATTTTCCAGTTTCAGGGTTCATCCTTCATAGGAGATCCATAAGTTCTCCCTGCATCTAACACAAATTCCTTTTTTTGTAATGGGGCTCGCCATAGGCCATGCCCTCCATAATGGGTAGGAGTCCTGAGCAACTGCCATCCTGAGGGTAGAAAACAGGTTCTTTCCTGGCATCCTCTCACAGGACAGGGTTTTGGATAACCCACAGAATAAGGCCTTGGGGGATACTAAGTTTCCCGTCACCAAATTGGAAATGCCCGCTGACAGGAAGACGACTTCGTCTACAGGTTTGTTGAATTGCCGAGTGAGTAGAGTCAGAGGGAGGAGAGCTACAGGCAGAGAGCAGAAGGCCTTGCGCATGTCCCATATGAGAGGTCAGGCTGTGTGGAGGGGGAAGGTAGGGAGTCTGGGGCTCAGGTGGGGCGGGGTGCCTGATAGAAGGCTTCCTAGTAGGGTCAGAAAGCCTCTCCCAGCAGCCCTTCTAGCATGGTCAAGGGAAGTGGAAACTGCCAAGTAAGATGCCTGAAGGTAGCCTTTCGATGGGGCTATCCACCACCTGCAGCTCTCTGAGGCAGGTGGGGAGAGAGGTCCAAGCTAGAGGGTGGTAAGGGACCACCAGTAGCAGAAGGCAGCAAGTCCTTTTCCACAGCAAAGAAACCAGGACTTGGCACTGGGCTGTGATATGAGTCTCCCTCCCTCCCTCCCTTCCTTCCTTCCTTCCTTCCTTCCTTCCTTCCTTCCTTCCTTCCTTCCTTCCCTCCCTCCTCCCTCCCTCCCTCCCTCCCTCCCTCCCTTCTTTCTCTGGCTGGTCTAACATCCTAAGCCTAGTCCTAGACTAGCCTGTCTTGGCCTCTTAGGTGCTGTTCAGTTTCCATGGGTTAACTTTCATTTTGAGAGGACGACCACGTGGTCTATGACAGACAAGACATGGCTGTAACTGATGTGCCTATGGTCACAACCCTTGATTTTACGAATAGCAAAATCAAGGCTATACATCCAATAGTCTAGAATAAAGGTCTGCACCATGACAATGTGCACTCTCCTTAAAACCCAAGCCAGTTTGGAGCCCTGCTGCCTGTCAGCATCCTCTCAGAGGAAGAGCCAAAGTTTCTCCAACGGCTGCAGAGCTGGCTAGTCAATGTGTCTCTGGCCTCGTCTCCTTTTGGTCACGGTGCCTTAGCCATGAGAGGCTAAGAGGCTGTTCTCTCTATCTGGGAACTCTTCCCCTTGTTAGCTGTTCCAGTCTTTCCCTTGTCTTTAGGATCTTGCTCAGAAGTCGCCTACTCTGGAGGCCTTCCCTGACTCCTCTCATATTAGAAACACCCACTTCCCATTGCTCCCACTGTCCTAAGACATCCACATCACATGTGCCTCCAGAACACTTGAGACCTACTATAAGTGGGAAACAGCTTCGAAGATCAGGACACCAGCCGGAGCACACCAGCTCAGGGGCAGTCAGGCTTCTCTGTAGAGTGAGGTCCACACAGAGGCATTTGAGTTCACGAGATGCCTCATGGGCCAAGCTGTCTCCATTTGTCCCATTCTACTTCTCTCTCACCGAACCGTCACCTCTGTTGTATGGACTTTCAGTCACTGCCACATCCACATGTCTATCTGCTTGGAGTCTGTCTTCCCAGAGATGCCGGCTCCCCACCGTGGGCATATGACTTGTCAGCTCTCTGCTGTAGCCCCAGAAAACCTATCCCAGAGGGGCTTTAAGATGGCACAGAAGTGATATACAGCAGAGGTTCAGAGGACTCCAATGTGCTGAGAAGACATTAGGCTGTAACACTGGTGCCTGGCCAGTGGTGGTGGCTGGCACAAGCCTTGTCGGGGATCTGGCCTTGTTGAGAAGGACTTGGCATGCTGGGTATGGGATAGAGGAGAAAAGGGGTCGCTGCTGGGGAGCTGTTCAGAAGGGACCAACTCTCTAGCGGATTTCGAACCATGGAGGATACAAGCATCTCTGCCGACAGAGTCCAGGACTGGTAGCCACAACTCACCTGGTTGCTCAGAGAGTGGCCGGCCCATTGCAGAGGACAAGAGGCTCAGTATGAGGGCTCCAGGGAGCCCGGGCTTGTGTGGATGCTGAAGGTGGCTCCCTGTGACTTCCTTGACCACTCAGACCTCAGCTCTTCCTTCACAGACTCAGCTACAGAATCCCCATTATCTTGGACTAGACCCCATGACCTAAGCTGCCTGGCTGCTTAGTTTACAGTCCCACCCTGGTGTGGTTGTGTCTCTGCCTATCCCTGCCTATCTCTGCCCTTCACATCAGGAAATGCAAAGGGAGACAAAGGCCTGCCCTGAAGGACCAGAGGGAGGAATGTCCTTGGACCATCTCTGGGCGTGTGACCCTCTGTATTCAGCCTGAGTGTCCTACCCCAGGAAGTGAGTTTGAGTCACTCAGAGTTTCCTTCTATGGGCCATGAGGACTGCCCTGCAGATGATGTCTGAGTGCTCAGCTGACCTTGGCTTGGTGGATGTGTGTCCTTCTGTCTGGGGATCAGAGTCTGAGTGTAGGTCAATCAGGGAGGCAGGTGGGTGAGCAAGCCTGGACCGTTATGTAGATCAGGAGGCAGCTAGACTGGAAAATCAATCTCTCTCTCTCTCTCTCTCTCTCTCTCTCTCTCTCTCTCTCTCTCTCTCTCTCTCAGGATTTCAGGATTGGGGCAGCCAGTGAGCCAGGGGCCATTAACACCTGCATGTAATTAGTGATCACTTCCTGGGAGTTATTTTTATCTTAGTCTTTTATTGGGTTCCAAATAAACTGAGCCAGACCAGGAAGGCCTGGAAAGTGGGTAGTGGGGGCTCTGGCTCGCTCTCACTGCCATCCCTTCAGGGCACCTGGTACTGGAGTTTTCCCAATCCAGCCACACATTGGGTCTCACAGCTCCACTGGAAGGTTGGGAACCCTATCTGAGGCCATAGCAACCTGCCTGTCCCCAGGAGGGAGGGTGAGAGAGTTGTAGAGCACCAGGCAGCCGGGTGGTCTGTGACCAGACCATGTGACCGCGCAGGAGAGAGTTCAGCAGGGTGGAGTATGTTTTGAGTAGGTCTTGAAGAGGTTTGCTCAGCCTCTGGGCAGTGTGTTCTGGGAGGGACTGGTCTACTGGCACAGTGTGTGAGGTACCAGACGGTGAAGTTTGCCGGCACTATTTTGGGGAAGGTGAAACTGACTGAGTAAAGGAGTGTGTGCCCCATGAGGACTTAGGGGGTGTAGCGAGGTGCTGAGTCAGCAGGAATAGGAGTGGACAACTGTTTGCTTGCAGGGCCATAGGGTGTGGGCTCTCCATGAACAACTGAGCATTCGAACACGTGTATATGGCGTGAGCTGGGAGTATGTGTGCATGTGTAACACGTGGGTGATATATGAATGGCTGTATGATCCTTGGGACTTTACAAGAGACTGGGCAGTCGGCTTAATGAATTAAGTGCAAAGCTGGGTGCCTAACCTGTGCCAATACATGAACTCAGAATCCCTTGAGTGGCGAGGACCACACCCCCTGAGAAAGAATCTTTTTACACACCACACACATGCCTATTATCCCTAACTTCCGATGTCCTGACTTCAGGATGGTGTAAAAGGCGCTTAAGCTCACTAGAAGCCATACTTTGATGTGATGTTGTTCTCTGTGGCCACTCTGACACTTTCAGTACATATTTCATGCACTGTATATGATACTCAACACCTAACAATACGCATGCTTGTGTTAGGCACGTCTGAACTGGGCTGGGCTTTAAAAACTCAAGGCCCATCCCTCCCAGACACTTTTCCATCATGTCCTTATCTCCCAACAGTCATGCAACCTCCCAATCACTTCCACCAGCCTGGAGCCCAGGAGGCACCTCTCACCCAAACCATAATATTCCTTCCTGATCCCCTAGGCTCGTGTTTGCCCTAACGCAAAGTTCATTCTGTCTAACTTCAAAAGTTGCTGTAACGTTAGACTGTCCCAGCACTGCTGAAATCCTAAGGTCTCTTCTGAGTCTCAAGGTGTTTCAATAATCTCTTAACTGTGAGCCCATATCGACTTTGTTTCTAAGGTACACACTTCGGATGTACAATGCACTGAGTAGACATTTCCCACTTCAGCAGGGATGAGCAAGGGCACCAAGAGGAAAGATCAGGCCATGGCAGCACTGAAACCCAGCAGGGAAGAGACCAAACCCTACAGTTATGTGTCCAACATCTGGGGCTTGCGGTGGTATAACCTGTGGACTCTGGTGGGGTTGGACAGCTTTCCCCTACAGCCATTTTGCCTGTGGCACGTGTGGCTTCTCTTTCGTGGTCAGTGTTCCCATCCTAGCCGAAGTCCTGAGGCCTGGACTGTAGCTCAGTCCATACTTTCACAACCTCACTCATAGCCCATGCCGGGACTCCATGTAGACAGCCCAACCCTTGGTGCACATTGCCTGGCTTCTGCAACTTTTTGAAGCCTTGGTGTCAGCCTCTATGGCCCCATTAACTCTTGTGTCCTGAAAAAAAAACAGCCCTCCTGGATGACACTTCCACTAGCAGCTCAAACTGTAGTCTGTCCTCCTTGGCTTTAGTGTGCCTTTATGGCCGAGTCTAGAAAAATAATTCCCTAGGAGGCCACACTTGAACAGGGTATCCCCAGAGCCCCTTCACTTTCAGGTCCCCACCTTTCAGAAGAATCTGCATTGTTACCATCTGGAGCTCTTGGTGGGTGCAGGCCTTTCCCTCAAGGCACATTTCCTGTGTTCTCTGTAATGGTTCTCATCTCTCTCAGAACTGCTCTCTATGTTCACCTTGTATTTCTCCTGTGTGCCTCCTGGAGAAGGCTGGTCCCTGGGAGCACAGATGGCAGCCTTGACTCTGGCTCAGTCTCTGTAAAAGTGTTGTTCCACCCACCACGGGGGCCACACTGTCATGCCTTCCCCGCTCTGATGGGCTGTATCCCTTTAAACCATGAGCCCATATAAAATCCTTCCTTCCTAAAGTTGCTCTGTCAGTCACAAAGAGGGCGAACAGGACTGTGCTGGAAGTCAGGCAAAAGGTCATTTGTGTTACATCCCACTAAAGCATCTAACATATCTGAAATTTACAGAGTGAGACACCACTCTGTAAGGAAGTGGTGAAATGTCAAGGCACCACAGCATCAGGCTGTGGCTTGGTGAGTGCTCATCTCTCTTAGCCAGCAATACAGTGAGGAAGAGCAGCAGAGGGTGGACCACAGCATTCTGAAGTCTCTGTAACCCCAACTGGACACCGAAGCATATAGGCCTATGCTTAGCCGGATGCTTCACATGGCTGACCGCAGGAGCCGCAGGGTTGACACTCATGCTTTACTTTCTCACAGGGGAATCCTTGTATGTAGACAATTCTCAGACTACTGATGGTTCAACTTATTGTTTCCCCAACTTTACAACTGTGCAAAAGTCAATATACATTCCACAGAAATCATACCTGTGAGTTTTAGTTTTTGGTTTTCTTTCCCAGCCTGGCAACATTCAGTATGACGTTCTTCCAAATACTGGGCAGTTAAGTGGTCACTCTGGTGGACTGCTGCTAAGCTGTGAGTTAGGGAGGGTTGTATGCATTTAATTTGCCTCCATATTAGGGTATTTTCAAGTTGGGGGGGGTTGTGGGGGAGGGTGTTGGCTCAATGTTCATTTTATGTAGAGAAGCAGTTGTAATTAATCCATTACCTCTTAGCCCCTGTTTTGTTTCCAGCCTACTAAATGTGGCAGTAGACATGAGAACCTTGCTATTCATGCCGTAGATACTAAGGGGACATGTGATACAAGGGAGATGAGCTGACATGGGCCTTGTCTCATTCCCAGAAGGGACTGTGCTTGGTGTGCCCTGAGTGGAGAGGAAAAATCACATTAGGTGGGGTACAGTGCTGTGCCCCGTCTATTCGGAAGTGTGACTAAAGCAGGCGGGTAGCATGAGACTGGGCAAAGCATGGCTGTGCCAGTGTGTCTGCTCAGCTAGGCATGGCACCAACGTGGCAGATAGGTTTCTCAGAATCTTCTTTTTCTTGCTGATCTGTTGATGAGTTACCCAGGGAGCAGTGGTCGTGTGATAAAGGGAGGCAAGGTGAGTGTGAGACCTTGGGCGGCAGGGCCAGGTACAGGAGCCTGAGCAGGTAGAGAAACTTCCGCGGAGTTCTGCAGGAACGTGCATCTCAGGTCTTTGTTTCCCGTGCTGGGATGTCTTGGGCATCCTTCTCTTTGCGTTGTCAGCTGCTTCTCTAGTGATCATAGGTGGAGCATGTTCCAAGATCTGCGTGGATCACGATTTACTTAGAGGCATACCTTCCAATGTATAGACAGCTGGGCTAGTTCTGAGGCTTGCTCCTGGGAGGCACAACCTACCATCCAGATCCTCAAGCTAGAGCCAGCCAAGGTGTTCCGCAGTGGCCCTCAGGCCTCTGCCTGCCTGAGGATGGCTGAGAAAGGGCATGGAATCGAGGGAGGAGCAGATCTTATAGCTTTGCCATGAATACCTTGGAACCCAATTCATAAAAGCATCTAATTACAGGGAGTCTGCATTTCATTGTCGTTTTGGTAATGACCTGCAACTGCATACAAATTACAGGGTACTCCCCCCCCCCACCCCCGAGTGGTGCTCAGCTTTCTGCAATGTGGAACTTTCCAGTTAGCGGCTGAGGCTCGGGTGAAGCCAGGGCAGAGTATACTGTTCTCCAGGACACTCTTAACAAATACTATAGCAAGATAAATGGTAAGAATCTCGGGGACGTGCACTTCCTACCAACTGTGAAGTGTGGCGTTCTCAAGTCTCTAGGCTGAACTACAGCAAGAAGGATTTGACTTGGGTCATGCAGGCTGTGCCTGTTTGGCTGGGGTTGGGGGATCCCAGAGGCAGGGGCATTGATAATCTGACTGCTTCTTCTGTTTCTGTGGGTGGTGAGGTGTGTGTGGGGGTGTCTTACCAGTGCCTGTCCGTGTGTGTGTGTGTGTGTGTGTGTGTGTGTGTGTGTGTGTGTTTTCGAGACAGGGTTTCCCTGTGTAGCCCTGGCTGTCCTGGAACTCACTCTGTAGACCAGGCTGGCCTTGAACTCAGAAATCCAACTGTCTCTGCCTCCCAGGTGCTGGGATTAAAGGCGTGCGCCACCACTGCCCAGCTCAGTGCCTATCCCTTTACCAAGCTCTCAAAGAACACAATGGAAGTCCTAGGGGAGGCTGTGTACTTTCTTACCCCTCTGCTCTCTCATCCTGTGCCACATTCTTCCATGTCACCATGTCATTTCTTGGTCATGGTCTGATTTGTCAGTGTGGTCTAGAGACAGAGTCTCTGGTCAGAAGGACAAGGGCTTTGGAGCAGGACAGCCCCGTGGATGTGTACACACTCTCTTTGTCCTGTATTAGGCAAGGAAGGGATCTCTGCGCACATCTCCTGTGGGTGCATGAGAGAAGATGCCCAGGTGGGGTACCCAGGTAAGAGGGTGTGGCAAGCGCTTAGTGGAGCTGTGGTACAGACTGCAGGTCTCTGTCCAGTGGCCTCCTGGGACATCCTGCATTTGCATCCCCCAGGATGTCTTCTTATATAATAATGGAGTGTTCCCTTCAGAGGGCTGAGCAAAAAGCCTGTGGAGGCATGTCAAAGGAGAGCCTGCAAGCAGAGGTACTCAGTGTCAGTGGTGAGCAATGGGCATGCAGGTTTCAGAATGGAAGTCAGGATAAAGTTTTGGGGATTGACTGTGGCTCCTGTAGAGCCTTGCCTAGAATACTAGAAGCTCAGAGCACATCTCTAGCATTACATACATATGCACATCCCTAGCACTGCACACATATGCACATCCCTAGC
>NC_034591.1:108278750-108304222 GCF_900095145.1 Mus pahari
CTGCACACATATGCACATCCCTAGCTCTGCACACATATGCACATCCCTAGCACTGCACACATATGCACATTCCTAGCACTGCACACATATGCACATCCCTAGCACTGCACATATATGCACATCCCTATCACTGCACACATATGCACATCCTTAGCACTGCACACATACACACATTCTAAGTGCTGGGGTTTTTTTGTTTTTTTGGTTTTTTTCTGAACTCACATGACTTTGCATGTTTGTAAAGACAAAAAAACCAAAGTGAACCATCACACGTTGGGGACATACAGTGGTAAAGAAGCAGATAAGGCACAAAGCCAAGGTTTCCTCTTGAGCCCCTTGAGTTTTCCAAAGGCAGCTACCTTAGTTCCTTGTCCTTCACCGTGGCCTCTGCCGTGGGTTCACAGGCAGCATACCATTCTCTGTGAATGACCCTGGACGCGCCTATCCACAGCTGTCCTGTTCATTTGCTGGCAATCTTGGACATTCTGCCACTTTTAATGTCACACAAGGCCTTCATTTTGAGTGGCATGGGCTCTGAGGTGTGAATGATGTATTTAGTGCCCCTCCCCCACCAGTGGCAATGTGGGATGGTGCTGAATTCCTGTATGTAAGCTGCCTCGTTCCTCTGCGTGTGTGTCTGTAGGGTGGCGTGTTTGGGTGCTGAGCCTTCGACACAGCATGCTCTCATGTCAGCCAACCCTCACCTGGAAACCTGGTCTCAGTTGCCCTCAGGCTGTGGCTTCTCCCGGTAGACCGGGAGCTCCAGGCACGTGCAGAGGCTGCTGATCTGTCCTCTATCTAGCATTCATAACTTGGTTCCCAAGTGACACTATAGAGAGATGTCTCCAGGTCACTGGGGCATGTCTTTGAGAGGTATATAGCACCCCAGGCCCTTCTCACTGGTTCCTTCCACTCTCCACTGTGAGTAAACCAGCTGTGCTTTGACATCTGTCACCACTCCATAGTGGTGACACTGCCCAACAAGGGGCCTGAAAGCAGTGGCCGACAGTCATGGCCCCCGATCTCTGAAACATGGACCCCAAAGAAAACGTTTCTCATTATAAGTGGCTCCTCTCAGGTATTTTGTTATTGTGACTGAGAGCTAACAGAGATGCCACCAGGATGGACATTTATCCTCATCTACCCATTCTGCTCTCTACATCACTCTTCCTATAAATGTGGCGTGTCTTCCCTTCAGGATGAGACCCATGCCACTAACCCCACACTGAGAGCTAGAGACAGTGAGATACGGGGCGGGGCTGTTCACGATCACTGAGGGCTACAGGGAACTGATGCATGGCTCAGGCCAGAGGGCAGTGGCAGACACTGGCCTTCTGGGCCCGCCCCCACCAGGGGCCTTCAGCCGTCCTTGGCCTAATCCTGTTTTCTGCCCAACTGAGCAGTAGGAAGGCTTAGTTCTCACCCATTTTAATGCAAAGGAGGCTGCCTACCCAGCTTGTTCTGAGCATGGTGACAGTGGCCATGAATGGGGACCCCAGTAACGGTGGCAAAAATGTGACAGGGCCCTCCATCAAGGTATTGTACGACAATTGGGACATTATAGTGGGTCCTGGAACCCTCTCAGGAAGGGGCGGGGCCTTCAGCTCATATGCTAAGCAGGGCCAAGACCGCCTCAGCCACCTTCTTTGGCCTGGCCAGTGACCCCATTGTGTAAGGTACTTACACAGGGTTTAACTGCCTTTCTCCTTCTCTCACCCCCTTCCACCAGTGTTTAGACTGAGCCTGGGCAAAGGTGCCGGTCCTGGTGCCCTGCTGTGTATCCTGGATGGGTGCTTGCTTCTCGGTACTTTGGCTGGCAGTAACCCCATGGAAGAGAGGTCCTGAGTGTTTGCCTTGAGCTGTATATATGCTACCAGCTTTTTTTTACAGCCCCTGGGGAAGGGAATTGCTTGCTCTAGCTTGCAGATAAGGCCACTAGCTCTGAAAGCTGAGAAGCCACAAACATGGTGTGTAGTTGTGCATGTAGCCATGCATGAAGCCACTTCAGTCAAATCTCTTGCCTCCATATCTTAGTGTGTACAGGGCACAGCATGATCCTCACAGCAAGGCAGAGTCCACTCTCCTGAGCTACAGAGGGTAGTTCAGGACAGAGGGAGAAGGCACAGGCAGGGGCTGGCTGAGGCTCCTTCCTCCCTTCTATGCTGTCCTGCCCAGACCAAACCAGACTTCATTGATCAAAGCAGTCTCCTTGCCCCTAAACCATAGGCCAGCCTGCTCTGCCAGCCCCCTGCTCCTCTCCATTTGCAGCTGGACAGCTTCCAGGGCCGGATTTGGGGAAGGCAGTAATGGACCACAGACTGAGTTATAGAGTCACTGAGGCAAGGGCAGACACAGTGGAGGCTGGACCCCAGTGCTGCTGAGCTGTGGGACACCTCTGCTCCTGCCCTGTGGACTCTCCTGAAGATCCAGGATCAAGTCTGCTACATTAGGAGGCTAATGTGCTTATGTGCGTGTATGGCTTTAAGCATGTGACTTTTTAGATCACAAGTTCCTTCTCTGTCTCTTACTGTTGGAAAAGCCTGTGAGATGTTCAGTGGACAGAAGAGTAAAACCTGGGTCAACCGAGACTCGGGTCTCATTCATTAAGGTCTGTGCCATGAACAAGGGTGAAGGGCTATGGTTTCTACTGATCAGATGATTCCTGAGTCTCGTCCCTGGGGCTGGTGGAGAGGAGCTCACCAGAGCCAGGAGGAGCTTGCAGCTGCCACATGGTCAACGGGGGCAACGTCCTTCCATCTGGGAGGGGGGGGGGGAGGTCATGGCTCGTGGCAGTTTCTGAAGGCTTCCCTGAGGAAGGAGGAGAAAGTAGGGTTGTGGCCCCCAAAGTAGAACTGGCCCCCAGCCCCAGCGTGCAGTGCACAGAGAGACAGGCTACAGATTGGTGAAGGGATACCGCCTCCCAGCAGGCACCTCAGATCTGAACGGGCTGTATGTTGAGGCAGAACTTCCGCAGCCAGCTACAGAAGCTGGGGGAGGCACCCTAGTGATGGAGGTGCAACAGGCCTCAGACTTGAGAGGGAGCTTAGTTCAGGGACCTGAAGGACCCTTCCTTACCAGAGTGCTCTAGCGGGAGTCCCCCCCACCCCACCCCCACCTCCTGCTGATTACAAATTGCTCTGTGATTTTTCTCCCGTTACCATGGTGACGGCAGGCCTAGCATTTTAAGCAGCAGTAGGATGCAGCTGGATCTTTTAAGTCCAGGGCTCTGCAGGGTCCCTTTCCTCCTTTGTCTTCCCTGTCTTCTTTCCTGTTTATGCTCCATTCATTCATTCCCTCCTTCATTCTTTCATTCATTCATTTCTTCCTCACGCAGCCTCTCTTCATTCATTCGTTTGTTCACTCATTCATTCATTCATCCCCCCTTTTCTCCCCCATCATCCCCTCACTTCAACAGTTCCTGGCAGCCCTCGGATTGGTAATGATGGCCAGCGACTAACCAAGCGTCCAGAATATCAGATGTGTCCCTTGGTGCGACAACCAAGTCTGTGTGCCTCAGCCACATGACCTCAGACCTCCAACTTCATCCTTTGGTGGCTCTAAGAAGCAGGTTCCCTGCCTTGCTATTCTACTGTGATTGCATAGTGGGAACTCGGTCCCACAGGAACCCAGCTTCCTGGTAGCTGTGTTACACCCTGGCCTTTGATCACTATTGTCCCAACATCTCAGAAGCCACAGGCACCTGGGAGGGAGCAGGAGGACACAGCCCTCTGCAGGATGCGCTGTCCTGACCCAGGCCTGGTGTAAATGGCTTTTCAGAGCTGTTAAGTTATGCTCTGGAAGAGCTGGTTTTCACAGCCCCTCCCTCCCATCCTGTCCCTACCTTACTTTCTACTCAGGAGGCTGCCACTCATCCACAGGGGGCTTCTCCCTTGGCAGAGCATCAGGGAAGTGAACCCGCCCCCTGGCAACCCCCCCTTCTATCCGTAGTCCTTGATTTTGCCCTGAGTCCCTTTTTGTGGCTCCAGATCTGAGCTCGGTGACCCCCTTTCTCCTCTGTCCTGTCACCCAGAATGGCAAGGGCTGTGTGCAGCTGTCTCTCAATCCTGTGGGTTCTCTGCTGTCACACCTCCGTGTGCCTCTTGCTTCAGTGGTCTTCATTAGTTTGTCTCCTGTCCATCTGAGGCCTGAGCCTGCCCTCAGTTTCTGTCCATTTTCAGTGGTTCCTGGAGGTAGGAATTCTGGAGCTAGATGACTGGATTATAATCCCAGCCCTAACAGACTGTGATCTGCCCTGTCAAAGCTATGTGACCTTGGGAAACTGTTTTGCCTCTCTGTGGCCCACTTGTAGTAACTATAATGTCCATCACAGGGGGCTGCCTTGAGGACTAAGTCCCTTAGCACCACTGAACACAGGAACAGCGAATACTAGTAAGTAACAAATGACACATAAGTACTCAGTGATTCACAGGCATTCACCCTGGTGCCCTTACCAAGTTCTTGTGAAACCGTGTGCCTTGGGGGAAGTGACAGGCAACTCTGGCATTCGATCCATGGAGACTAGCAAGCCTTTCAACCCAGAGCACTGGTTACTAACACAAGGGTGGTGGTCCCTCCATCTTCTGCTCTCTCACAGCCTCAACCCCCCACATTCTTCTCATCACCCCCTTTCTGGCAGTGAGACACAGGCAACCCTTGGCAGTGTGTGACTTCATACACAGGACCCTGTGACTCGCCTTTTGCCTGCCACGGGTATGCTAGAGGGCTGCAGGCCCCCTTGCCCATCCGGCCTGTAACTGGAGCTGTGGTGGTGTGGCTGAGTCCTGGTGGCCAGATCGCACAGGTATCAGTGACTGCCAGTGCCCCGTTTTCCTTCACACCGGGACACAGTTAACAATGGCTGACAGTCCTCACAAGGGCCAGGCTCCCCCAGGGAGAGGCCCCAGCATGCTATCAGGCCTCACGATCTCACCCCTTAAAAGGCCTACCCTCCCTGCTGACATATTACACAAATGGGGCCTTCAGTCATTGCCAGGGACCGTCTGCTGCCCTGGGAATGTGGGCCGGAACCTGGGCCCCCCGTGCCAGCCAGTCCTGCAAGACTTGCCCTTTCCCTTCGTGTGAACCTGCCTCTCCAAGCACCTGACCATTTTTCCTCTCGCAGCCTGGATTACACCCCATGAAAGCCCTTTGTTCCCTGGCTGCCCAGCTTCTGCCAAAGTAACCATCTGCCCATGGGTAGTTGCTCAGACTCTAGGCCATCTCAGGAACCAGTGCTGGTCCAGGTGTTAGGTGACATAGTGGCCGAAGGGATGGGCATGCCACTGTCACTGCAGGTAATCCTGAAAATTGCATTTTGTCTCCAAATGCTCGGCTGTCTTGTTCTAGAAATTTCTTTGCAGCGGCCCCGAAGTGGCTTTATTAGTTTATGGCTGAGAAGTTTTCCCTCACTGATGCTCTTCCTCATTTGCAAGATGATGGCAACACCAGGCTCCCCCACATAGTAGCCCCGTGAATGCTGATCTTGGTGGTGGTGGCAGATCTGGCAGAGCCGGATGGCGAGATGGATGGGAGACACCTTCAAAACTTGGGGTTGAGACCTTTATAGATACGGCTAACAGAAGAGACAGATGGGAGAGGCCAACAAGTCCTCATTTCAGATGGGGATGTGGGAAGCTTGAGAGATAATTCTGGGCTAGCCACTTAGTTAGGGTTTCTATTGCTGTGATGAAACAACATGACCAAAAAAGCAAGTTGGGGAGGAAAGGGTTAATTTGGCTTTTGCTTCCACATTGTTGTTCATCATTAAACAGAATCAGGACAGAAACTCAATCAGGGAAGGAACCTAGAGGAAGGAGCTGATGCAGAGGCCTTGGAAGGATACTGCTTACGCGCTTGCTCATGGGTTCAAAGGTTTAGTCCATTTTCATCATGGCAGGAAACATCCTGGCACACAGGCAGACATGAGAACAAGCTGAGAGTTCTACATTTGTATCAGCAGCAGCAGGGAGAGTGATACCATGCTTGTCTTGAGCTTCTGAAACCTCAAAGCTCACCCCAGTAACACACTTTCTCCAATAAAGCCAGACCTACTCCAAGCCCATGTATCTTAATCCTTTGAAAGAATGTCACTCCTTACAAACCTCCGGGGGCTATTTTCATTTAAGCCACCACACCACTGAGACAGGGACTACATAGATGAGATCCTGGAGACTGTGTTTATTTAATTTTATTTATTAAAACAGAAATATGAAGATACTCTCTCAATTGTACAAACCACCTTTTTCTTTTTTCTTTTTTCTTCCTTCTTCATTTTGTTTCTTTCATGGAAAATAGATTCTTTTCTCATACAACACATCCTATTTACAGTTTCCCACCCCTCTATTCCTCCCAGTTCCTTCCCACTTCCCATCACCTCTGGATCCACTCCCTTTTGTCTCTCATTGGAAAAGAAGAGGCTCCTAAGAGACAATAAAACATGACAAAATAAGATATAGTAAGATAAAACAAAAGCCACCACACGGAAGCTGGACAAGACAACCCAACAGAAGAAAAAGGGTCCCAAGAACAGAGAGGCCCAATAGCTCACAAACCTAGGAGTGCCATAAAAATACTAAGTTGAAAGCTATAATATGTACACAGAGGATGTGGTATAGCCCTATATAGGCCCGATGCTTGCTGCTTCAGTTTATGTGAGTGCACAGATGTCTTTCTTAGTTGATTCAGGGGCCCTTGTTCTGATGTCTTGCATCTCCTTTGGTTCCTCTCTTCCATGGGGGTCCCTGAATTCTGAGGGGGAGGGAATTGATGGAGACCTCCCACTTAGATCTGTGTGTTCCAAGAACTGTCTCTCCGTACAATGTCTTTCTGTGGGTCTCTGCATCTGTCCTTGTCTGCCTCAGGAGGGAAGCTTCTCTGATGATGACACTGACCTAGGAGTATAGAACAATATTACTGTGTGCGTGTGTGTGTGTGTGTGTGTGTGTGTGTGTGTCACACACACACACACACTCACACACACACACGCACACACATACATATGACCGGCAGTGTTTAGTGTTTGGTTTTACCCTAAGCCTCTGGGCTACCTAATCTCTGGCCCTTGGCCATTCAATGTCAGGTATGGGTTCCATCTCATGGAGTGAGCCTTAGGTCAAATCAGGCATGGGTTGGCTGCTCCCATACGTTCTGTGTCACCGTTGCTCTAGCTTGTCATGCAGGGAGGACAGACTGTGGCTGGGTTGGTAGCCTCCAGGGTATCTTCCTGCACTGAAGACGCTGGACTGTAGGAGTGAAAACTCCGTGTGGGCACCAGCTTGAGTTTTCCATGTTGAATAAGTTGTGTGGGTGTTGTCCTCAGCAGGGCCCCACTGTCAGTTTGTGGCAAGCATCCCATTGTCTTAGCAGCAGCCTGGGTTGTTTAGGGATTTCCACTGGACCCCCTTGGCCAGCAACTCAATTGAATGCAACCTAGTTCTGCTACTGGAGGCCTCATATGGTGACAAGAGATGACCAGTTGGGGCTCTGTATTCCCCCATCATTAGGAGACCTCATTAGGATCACCTTCATATGTTGTAGGTAGTTTCCACTGCAATAGGTTTCCATACTGTCATTCAAATGATTCCCTCCCTCAACTCCATCTCCCCTCTCCTTCCACATGTGATCCTCCCATTCCCATCCTCATCTGCCTACAGTCCACTCATAAAATCTATTCTATTTCCCCCTCCTAAGGAGATCCATGTGTCCTCCCTTGTCCCTTCCTCTATACCTAACTGCTCTGAATTTATAGATTATAGTTTGGTTATTTATTTAATAGTTAATATTCCCATATAAGTGAATGCATACCATATTTATATTGCTGGAGGCTCACTCAGGATGACTTTTTTTTCTAGTTCTATCCATTTGCCTGCAAATTTTATGATGTCATATTTTTAAGCAGCTGAGTAATACTTCATTGCGTAAATATACCACATTTTCTTTATCTGTTCTTTTGTCGAGGAATACCTATATTGTTTTTAGCTTCTGGCTATTATGAGTAGAGCAGCAATGAACTTGGTTGAGCAAGTGTCCTTGTGGTAGAATGAAGCATCCTTTGGGTATGTGGCCAAAAGTGGAATAGATGGATCTTGAAGTAGATTGGTTCCCAGCTTTCTGAGGAATTGACATATTGCTTTTCATAGTGGCTGTAAAAATTTGCACTCCCACCATCCCTTTGCTCCACATCCTCACAAGCAAGAGTTGTTTGTCTCTTGTGTTATTGATCGTAGCCATTCTGACAGGAGTAAGATGGAATCTCAAAGTAGTTTTGATTTGCATTTGCCTGATGACTAAGGATATTAAACATTTCTTTCAGTGTTTCTCAGCAATCTGAGGTTTCTTTATTGAGAATTCTGTTTATATCTGTACCCCATTTTAAAATTGTATTATTTGTGGTTTCTTATATCTAGTTTCTTGGGTTCTTTATTTAATTTTGATATTTGTTCTCTATTGGATATGGAGTTGGTTAAAAAAAATTCTCCGGGCAGTGGTGGCACACGCCTTTAATCCCAGCACTTGGGAGGCAGAGGCAGGCAGATTTCTGAGTTCGAGGCCAGCCTGGTTTACAAGGTGAGTTCCAGGACAGCAAGAGCTATACAGAGAAACCCTGTCCCGGGAAAAACAAAACAAAACAAAACAATTCTCATTCTTTAGGCTGCCATTTTGTCCAAATGACAATGTCCTTTGTCTTAGCAGAGCTTTTCGGTTTATGAGATCCCATTTATAATCATCAGTCTTAGTGCCTGTGGTATCAGTGTTCTGTTCAGGAAGCTGTCTCTTGTGCCAATGAGTACAAGGTTACTCCTCAGTGTATTTACCTTAATGTTGAGGTCTTTGTTCCATTTGGAGTTGAGTTTTGTACACAGTGATAAATATGAGTCTATTCAGAATCTTCTACATGTTGACCTCCAATTTGACCAGCACCATTTGTTGAAGAGATTGTCTTTTTTCCACTGTGTATTTCTGGCTTCTTTATTTAAAATTTGGTGCCCATACATGTTTAGATTTATGTCTGGGTCTTCAACTTGAGCCCATTGATCAATGTGTCTGGTTTTATGCCAATACCATACATTTTTTTTTTTATTACTACAGTTCTGTAGTAAAACTAGAAAGTGAGACTGGTGAGACCTTAGGCAGTTCTTTTATTGTTCAGGATTATTTTAGATATCCTGAGGCTTTTTTGTTTGACTATAAGAAGTTGAGAATTGTCCTTTTAATGTCTGTGAAGAATTGTGTTGAAATTTTGGTGGGAATTAATTGACTCTGTAGATTGCTTTTGGTAGAATGGCCATTTTTACTGTTAATCCTACTGATCCATGAGCATGCAAGGTGAGCTGAGAGCAAATTCCAAGTCTTCAAGGTAAGATCTCAGAGTGATAAACCAGGGTGTTCAGCAGGTGGCCATGTGCTTGCACACTGTGTTACAGCTCACCTGGTATGCCCATGTCCTGACCACTGCCACCTGTGGTTTACGGTTGTAACTGACAAACAGGTCTTATGTGAATAAAGAACATACAACAGTGACAGTCATTAAGAAAACAACAAATGCTGATGGAGTGATATGCAAAAGGGAGGCCCATTCACTGCTGGTTGGAATGTGAACCAGTCCAGTCATGATAGAAGTTGGTATGGTCTACCTACCAAGTGTCACAGTGTGCCACCATGGGTATTTACCAGAAGGACTCTGAGTCAGCACCTCAGAGGCACTATGCAGTCATGCTCATTGCAGCCCTGGTCACAGTAGATAATATGTGCAGTCTATAGCAGAGGGACAGATAGAGAAAATGTAAGCATGTGCATACAGTGCAGTGAGAGAATTATGTCATTTTCCAGAACACGGATATAAGTGGAGACAACCGCAGCGTGTGAACTAAGTCAGTCTCAGAAAAACCACATGCTTTCTCTCATTTGCAGTTCCTCGAATGTACAGGGACATAAAATCATGTATGCATGCACAGAAGAGAACAAGTCAGTTGCCCTGGATTGGTCATGTGAACCAATTCATCATGAGGGTCCTTGCTGAGGGACCCAGAGGCAGAGGCTGGAGCAATGTGTTCTGCAGCTGGAGAGAAGAAAGGACTGCCAGTCAAGATGCAGGTAGCTTCCGGGAGCCAAACAAGGCAGGAAAGGGTTTCTCTTCTCAGTGCCTCTGGAGAGAGCCACGGCCCTCATCCATGCGTCAATGTAACTTTAATGTTTTTAAGCTTTTTTAAAATGATGGTTCTTAAATGCTTTAACCTTCCTTTTAGCCCATCACCCGCCAGAGGTAATAGAAAAGAAAAGATATGGAAGAAGTGGACCTGTGTAGAAATGGTTCTTTGGAGCAACTCCCGTCTGTGTTGTCTGGAAATCGGCAGTTCGGTTCAAAGGTCAGTAGCAGCAGCTTGATCCATTTGCAAACTCTTCATGGATACACCAGCCGCCCAGTTCGGTAGAGTCAGGATAGCCAACTCGAATCAGCAGCGATGTCACTACCTAGCAGAGACAGCCAGGCCTCAGCCTCAGCACAGGTCAGCAGGAGGGACCAGCAGGAACGCCAGAAGTTCTCGACTGCCTGTGCCTCTCTCAGTGAAGCAGACTTGAGACCAACAAGCATTGCACAGCCAGCTCTGTAATAAGCAAGCCCAGCACAGTCTCTGTCACTGTCCATTGGGCCTTGTTATACCCTCCAAACATCACGTGTCCTCCATGGGTCTTACCTCAGCACGTATCTTGTCTCAGTTGACATCACTCTGGTAATCAGCCCTAGTCCGTGAAACTCGATAAATGGAGCTCAACTACAGAATGTAAGGTGGACCGATATATGTGTGTTGTTAGCAAAGAATCCTTCAGCATGTATCCTTTCACGTGCTTGCTTTAGCAGAACATCCTTCCACCTGTGTCTGCTTCAGGAAAACACTCCTTCACGTGTTTGCCCCAGCAAAACACCATCCGACTCAACTGACTTTCCAAAGACCCCTTCAGTTTCCACTTCATTTCATTGTGGGGAGTCTGACTACAGACTTCTCACCTCCAGGCAAGCAGGTGTATGCTGTGCCAAGCTTCCAAGTTGGTGAGAGTGTTTCAGCAGCAAGAGGAAACTCATACATCTGCAGAGATGCTAAAATTACTAATTTGGGCATTGGATAGAAACGTCTTTTTCCAACTGGATAACCTTGGGCAAGTGGCCTCATTTCTCTTTGCTTCCTTTACTTATCTGAAAAGTGAACTAACAGAGCTGGAGTAGAGTTTAGTATAGCAGAGGCTAGCATAAGCCTAACCTGTTTGTGGCCCTGGGTTTTATCTCCAGCACCGAAAGAAAAGACTCAGTCTTGCAGGGTCACCAAGAGACCCATCAAGGACTGCTGCTCTTAGGCACCTGGCAGGTGGCATGGAGATTTGTGCTGGGCCTCCAGGGAGCACTTGGCCAACACTGGTTATGACTACTTTTTATTTCCATGGCTCTTTTTTGACACCACACACAGACAAGGCCTGTGGCCCAGTGCAGGGCATAGGCTGTGGATGGGGGTAGGGAGTGGTTCCATTCAGTGCCCTGAGGATCAGCTGGGAGACTAGGGCACAAGATGGGGGTCTCAGCAAGCCTGGGCCTGGATCTGCCTCTCCCCTTTCTCCACCCAGACTCTCCAACAAGCTGTCCAAACACAGGCCGGGGGCCTGAGGAGGTCTCCCAAGGATGGGCCCTGGGAAAGGTTGGCGACGACAGCGTGTGGCAGGAGGAAGTAGCGTGTTTGCTTTCCTGTGGCCCCGGGAGCTTCCTGCCCTCCGTGTGTTTGCTTTGCTTTCTAGCTGCTGCCTGCTGCGGAGGGTTGGCCACCTGGTGGCCCTGAGCCCCGGAGGCCTGGGTGGCTCTGGATCCCGACCTGAAGAAGCATCTGGGACATCTCAACCTCCCAAATCTGCACTTGGACTCACCAATGAATGCTAAAGCCAAGGGCAGAGCCACCAGAACCACCCTGGGTGGCGTTGGCTCACTGCATGCCAGGCCCCTTCTGAGAGTCAATGCAGCGCTGTTCCTTGAATCACATACACTCAATTGAATACAAACTGTGCTAGCTCCGTGTACTACTGTGAAAATGGAGGCACAGAACATGCTGGCAGCAGGCTTAAACTGGCAGCTTCCCTGCTGAACATCACAGAGCAGAGATGTGAGGACCAGCACCAGACGATTGAGTGCTGCCTTTGTTATAGGTGCTGGCAACAAGCCCCACCCCTCATGCTCTTATTCTCACCACATGTCCATATCAGAAGAGGCCCTTGGTGTGCAGTGCCCCCCACTGTGACCTCTGTGGCCTTCAGCTCCGGACTTGCCACCCTGCCTCTCTAGTGTGGCCGCGGCGCTTCTGTGTCCTGGCTGGAACTGTCCCCTGCAGCTGGTTCAAGTTGCCCCTTATCTTTTGATCTCGCCATACTCCTCTGCCTCCCTGCTAGCTTGCACACGTTAGCACCTCCGCCCCTGATCTGTGGTGACAAACAGTGGCACTGGTTCTCAAGAGTTGTGTTTCTTGGGTGTATTTTCTTGGAGTCCCTGGGCAGGGTAGGGCCATCATTTGCTTACTGATTATTTGGAGAGTTCAGTTAATAGCTGTGAGAGTGACTCATGAAGATGGAACTGGACTCAGCTGCCAGAGGGCTTGTATGTAAACAAGATCTGCTAGTGGGGACAGGCGAAAAGGTTACACGGACAATCCAGAACTGAAAGAGGGAACCCCTATCTGTGGTACCCTGGTGGATGACAACTGCAATCTCCAACAGAGGCAAACACACTCTCCGAGGGCTCTGCAGGGTTATGCCCCGCTCCCGGCCCTGGGTTTCCCATCAGACAGAATTTTGTGGGGAAATTCACAAAAAGGTCTAGCATCGATTGACCCAGAAGTCCCACTTCTGAGACACAGTCATAGCACTATGCTGATCTGCATGCTTGCACAGAAAGACATTGCTTCTGATGGCAGCTAGACAGATGACTCTCCCCAGAAGTCACAGATCCCACTAAAACCAACAGGAGAAATCGGTGCTGTGACTCGTGTTGGCCAAGGAGAGCAGAAAGCAGCCTGAGGCCCATTCAAGTCTTCTGTAACATGAATAGGTTTCTATTCCCACAGTCAAGTCTGGCAGCAGTAGCCATCTCTGGGCATAAGAGACTCAGAGGGGTCGTGTGTACTTTCATCTTTTTTAGACACTCCTGTGCATTTTTAAACTAGGGAGCATCTGCCATTAGCAAGTATAAAGGATGGCTGCTCCCCCACACCGCCGAGAGCATAGAGAGGGGAAGCTGCCATAACCTGCCCTGCAGTTCCTTCCTTCCCTATGATGCTGGCTTAGCATTCATTGCCTCTGCTCCCTCCTTCCTCCTAGCTCAGGAGATGGCTGTGCCCCTGTGGTAGTCGGTCGTCCCAGTTGCTTGGGTAGCTAAAACTTGGCCCTTGACGGCTTGATACCACTGGCCCTTTGCATTTCGGCACTACGGAAGGACAGAGTGAGGGAACCCCAGGGCTCTGCAGACCCAAGAGGTTGTTAGAGAGAGGAAGGTGCTTGCTTCTCCTCATCCAGGCCTGGGTATGGCAGGTTTCTGCTCCTTCCCATCATTCCTTTGGGGAGTTGCTCCTTCTGAACCAACTAAGACATGGTTCTGGTCTGAAAAGACTCAAACATAGTGTTTTTTCTTTCTCTACTGTATAACCTATGTATGTCCTTTCTCCTGCTTGTGAGCAACCAAAAGGGCTCTGAAGTGAGGTGAACTCTCAGAAATGCCAGGATAGCCCAGAGTTAAGTACCTCGGAATTTCTTATAGGAAGGGTTGGAAAGGCAGCATATGGTCTCTGTTCTCTCTTCTGGGATCCCATCTGGGCGTTTGGCATTGATGAGCTTGCCCACCTCTCAAAGCTAGTCAACAAGCACATACGATCTGCCAATCAGCTTGGTAAGGGCCAGGAAGACAGATGGAACTGGGCAGGAATTGGGGCATCGCGTGGGGATAGGCAGTGAGCTGGTATTTCAGGTAGTGATGCTAGGGTGCCTGCCTGGGATAATGGAGGGTAGGCTGAGCATTGAGTCATTGAGCCAAGGAGCTCAGGGAAGCTAAGCAAGGTCGCAGAGATGCTAAGCAGGGCCACGCCCTCCGAAGGCCTCTGGCTGAAAACTTAAATCCCTTCATGTAAATGGAAACCAGTGCCGTGGGTGGCTTTGCTCCATCATGTATGTGCTCCAGTGCCCACCATTTGCTCCACCACGTGTTCCCACCACATGCTCTACGACGTGTTCCATCACGTGCCTCACCCTGTATTCCACCACCCGCTCCCACGGTGATGCATTGCCTCGCCAAGGGCTCAAAGCAAAGGGGCCAAAACCAAGCGGCACCTTCCTCCTTTCTAGCCATGATCTTGGCTGTTCCATCACAGGAGTGGAGAGCTGACTTTCTAGACCAAGAAAGGGAAGACCTGTGATTGGGGTTCATGCTTGGGCTGGGAGCCAGGGCCCTGGGGAGCACAGATGCTAAGCTTCAGAAGTACTCTTGGCCCTTCAGACCCGGGTGCCTCCCGCCTAGGTGTGGCCTCCTGAGGCGAGTAGCACAGGCTCTCTCTAGCCTCACATGAGGACCGTCACTTAACCAGGTACTCATGAGTAAGCACTGGGGGTCTGTGTCTAAGTAGGCACCGGAGGCCACAGTGAGAGAGTAAAATCCAAGGCGTGGCTCCCCAAAATGGGTTTGCAGCATTTTCTATGCCCTGTGTGTGGCCTGTGCTTGGGTGTGTGCATCTTGTACCCTTATGAATATGGCACTGCCCGCTCATCTTTTAGAGAGAGGAACTCATCATCTTCATGCCTTGGCTTCCTGAACACTGGGATTCTGAGCCTTGGCAGGCACCCTAACACAGCTAAAATGGTCAGTGTGTGTGTGTGTGGGGGGGTGTCTTGTAGCTGCTTGTAAAGGTCTGCCTGGAGCTATGTGGCTCTTGAGTGTCTGTCTGTCCTCTCCCTTGGCTGTTGGGGCTCTCTGGATCTCCAGCTCAGTCAGTGTCTTTGTGGGACAGTGTTGCGCATGCATTGCAGATTCTTTCTCTGGTGTCTCAGCGCTGAGCTGGGGTGGCCAGGGAGCTCTCCTGTTGTCTTCAGCTCATTCTTCTGGGTCCATGAGCGTTGCTGTGGTAACCAGTACTATCTGTCAGTGGAGAAGCTGTGTCTGTGGTTGTATCCATAGGCACCAGCCAGCTCCAGTATGCTGCAATCCTTAAAACAAGCCGTCTTTTTGTCTCCAGGTCCTCACCCCTGATGCCCTCCTGAGCCCTTAAGGCGTCCATTCTTAGTCACCAAGTCCTAACCATGTGCTAGGCACTGGGGACCCAGTATCGTCCTCACAGGTCTCTTCTCCATAGCCCCCCGCTTTGGGCTCCTAGTGGCCTGCACTGTGTAGGTTACACTGGGTCACTGTCGTCCTGTTGCAGCTTCTGCTTGACCAATAGAGAAAGATGGGATGGGCACAGAAAGGTTAAGTGGGCTGCTCTAGATCACACAATCAGTTTTGAACCCAGGAAACTCAGCTTCATGGTCCATGCTCTCACTTTATTTATTTACTTACTTACTTAATATGTTTGTTTGTTCGGAGACAGGTCTCATGTCTCTCAGGCTGGTTTTGAACTCACAGTGTAGTCAAGGATAACCTTAAACCCCTGTTTCCACCTCCCAAGTGCTATATGTGCCTCCACCCCTGGACTACTCTTTACAGCCCCTAAGATACAGAAGCTCCCATTTCAGCGAGTGGTAACTGCTATGAGAGAACAAAAAGATAGTGGGTGAGAGGTATGGGGAGCCAGGACAGAGATAGTGAGAAGCTGGTGTTTGAATCAAGTTAGGAAGGAGCAGCCTGAAGGTTGGAAGAACAGTGTACTGTGGGGGGGGGGTGCTGAGACAGGTGGAGGTGAAGGCAAGAAGGAGGTCAGCCGTGGTGGGTGGAGCCTAACAGGCCAGCTCCTCACGATCTCTTTCCTGGCCATCTTAAGTGTGGCAGGACCTAGGCTGTGTATGTGGAACAAGCATCGTGAATATTGGCAGGCATGTGACCACTGCTCTCGTCTTCCGACTGAGGACCAAATATGACCGGTTGCTTTAAGCTCCTGCTGTCTTGAGTTCGCCAGCACATGGACTGCACATTGAACTGTGCGCTGAAATAAATCCTTTCCCTCATAAGTTGCTTTCTCCAGTAGCAGAAAAAGAAACAAAGGCAAGTGGAGAGGCCAGTCAGGGGAACCATGTATATCGCCCTGGGAGGCTGTGACAGAGTTCCTTGCCTGTGGGATGTGTTCAGATGGAGAGGAGCTAGAATTAACAGCCTACGTGGGTCTCCAAAGCCTGTGTGGTCCTTTGTCTTCATCTCCCTTAATCCTCCATTGGAAGGAGCAGAAGGCTCGGGCCTGAGTGCTGATGTGACATCACGTGGGCACTTCGTTCTCTCTTCCTGGTGTTAGACTTCTCGTCCATAAGATGCTGTCACCTGTCAAGTCGAGCGGGGGGTGGGGGGTCAGGGGGAAGACTTCCTGGATGCTTGGGTTATAGTGCAGACCTGCTTGTGTGTGGGGAAAGACTCTGCCTCCTGGAGAAAAGCTTTGCTCAGGACCCTCTTGACCTAGATCCTGTTGAGGGGTTCCCTGCTCCTCTCTCAGTTTCAGTTTCTCCGTGCCAAGACCAAGTTTGTCCACAGTCCTATCTTGCTTTATGCTGAGCATGGCGGGCCCCAGGGAGCTTGTATTCAGAAACCCAGACAGACAGTTCTGCTTGGTGAATCAGAGCTGGGGCCAGGGCTGTGGACTTGGCCTCACAAGCCTACCTTGTCAAGTGACAGGAATGACCCATGTGGAACTGCTTACCTGGCGTGTGCCCACTGTCCTCTGCCATCTGGCTGATGGTTCGATGGAGTGACTTAAGATTCCAGTCTTTTAAGCATTAGTTTTGCTGGAAAACCACTGTGGGGTACAATAGATGGGACAGGGGTGGCTTTGCCAGCACAGAGCCAAGGGTGTACCCCATTAAGCTGGGCTAGAAGACTCCTTTGGCCACAGGATCCTCGGTGGACATCCTGATTATGACTGACAGTAGCGAGCTCTAGCCTTCATGTGCTGTCTTGCCACTCTGAATGCCACGTGGTCATTCCTGGGAGGACCCTCCAGTGGTCTGAGAGGAAGGTGTTAGTTCCCTGATTTCACAGATGGAGAAACTGAGTCTCAGAGCACAGTCACGCTTGGCATTCAAAGAGAGGACAGGGCCCAAGGCCAGATGCCTGCAGTGCATTATGGGATGGGCTGTCAGGCTAGCAGCAAGCCCTGTGTTGTTCTGACAGGACCAGCTGCCCTCATGCGGGCCCTCTGCTCATTTGGATGCTGAAGCAGGGCATCATTTTCGTTGTGCTTATGTTGCTATTATTAATTAAATAGTCACCTGGTGAGGCTAGTTGGAGCACCCCCATTTCCAGGTACAAGTGAGGCCAGAAACAGAAAGACTGACATCTGGGAAAGCCCATGCTCAATGAAGATCCTATAGATATGTGGAGGGAGGGAGGGCAGGGGGCAGCGGGCATGTGACATGGGAATTTGAGAAATGCTGTAGAGTTTTCTCCTTACCAAATACATATTTATCCATTCACACATTTATCTAGACACCCATCCTTCTGTCTAACCTCCTACAGATCCACGTATACATCAACTCACCCACTTGTCAAAGCTCACCTATTATCTATCTGTCATCTGTCTGTCCATCCATCTGCCCACCCACATTACCATCCAGCTACCCATCCACACTCTCTTCTATTTATCCACGCATCCATTCATCCACTCCATCTTTTCAGTTCCAGGCCCATATATCCAAACAACTACACAAAAAAAGAAATTAAAAAACACATCCAAGGGAAGAGATCAGCCATACAGCCATGTTTATTTGTCATGATGTAACCCAGGTGGGGAACTGGACATGACCTAGGCACTGAGGGGGTCCCAGCATGCAGGCCACGAGGCTCAGGGCTGTGGTTTCACGGGTATCTGAGTGTCACCAGCAGCTGTGGAGACAGAGTTCAGAATTGCAGTCTCGCTGTGGCTCAACACAATCAAATTAGTTCCCTGCTGTCTACCTTGCACCCCCACCCACAAATGCAGATACCTGGAAATAACCCCTGGGACCACAAGTGCGCAGGAATACAGCTCCATGGTGTGATCACCCAGGCACAGAGAGATACACGCAAGCACATGCACCTGTGAGCACTCTGGAGGTGCCTCCGAGTGCTGGCACAGGAGCGTGCGCATGTGCTTACATGCACACGGGTGGAAATGCATGTGGAAACACATAAAAATATCCCCAGCCTTCTGGAGGGGTTTCCTGTTGGAGAGAGACAGGTGCAGCTGGGTCTCTGCTGCTGAGAGAACGTTCCCATCGCTTTCACTGAGGATGGCCAACACTCCTTGGCTTCCTCCTTCCCCCTCCTTTCTGACCCCTTCTCTTAGGACTACACCTCACCTAGAGGCAGTGCCTGGACTGTCCTGATGGGATAGCGGCATCCCTGAGCTGGCCTCTGCCTGATGATGAATGCCAGGTCCCACGCTTCTCAAAGTGTGTAAGACACTGACTGACCCACCGCTGAGGCTCATGCTGAGGTCATCTCCCAAGATAACCATCCAGTGACCCCATTCCAAGCCCTGAGCTTAGCAGGCTAAAGCCAGGGGATGGTTCCCTCTTGTTTAACACAGACGATACCCCGGCCCAGGCATCTGGTAACTGCTGTGGCCCCCTTGGCAAATAGAACTCCAGACTCCAGCTGTGTGAGGGTCCCCAGGGAACCTGCCCACACACCTGGCCTTGTCCTCCTGCCCCTGAGTGAGTACCAGTGTTAAGAAGAAGCATGGGCCTCGGGGCATCACAGGCAGACTCCATATAAATAAAATATCCATAGAAAAATAGTCTCTTAGAAAGCCTCTTATCCAGTGGTTCACGTTTCAGGATGGAAACTGCTGGGAATCTGTGATTCTCGTCCCCATCACACACACCATTCCCAATGGAACTTTTCTAACGGCGAGGTTTGAACTGTAAAGGGCAAAAGGATAGGGGTACGTCCTGGAGAAAAACAATTCCAGATCTGGACTAGCTTAGATTCTGGATAGGTAGCAGCAAACAGTAAAAACAAAACAAAACAAAGTTACAAATGTGTATGCATATATATCTATATGTGTATAAAGACCGTCTTCTCTTCGTACTTAACACCTAGCGCTGCAGAAGGGTACTTGCGAAATCAACTAGTAGAAACATCTGCATAAAGAATAATTATGTACAGCTGTTCTCAGCTCCCAGTCCTAGCAAGTCATCCCACCAGGACCTCAAGCAGTCCACTTTGATTGCAGAAGACGGATCCCGACGAAGTGGAAGAATTCTCTTTAATTAAATAAATTAATATTATCTCATATCAGAATAAACTGTTAAATATTGCTATGACGAGGCCCGAGGCTCCAGAGCTCCTGCCGTAGAAAACTTTGTTCCAGCCCTGGAGGGGCTCGGGCGGTGTCTGGGGGAGGGTGGCCGAGCAGCATCCGTGTGGAGAAGAACGGGCAGGCCTCTGAGAGATGCTTCCCACAGGAGTCTGCAGGAAACCCAGAATACCCACTCCCCCTCAGCAGAAAAGACAAGGGTAGTGCTTCTGTGGTTCCTTCCCTGCGAGCATCCAGGCAGTGGCCTGCAGGGAGACTGTATCCTGCCTGTGATCTGACCCGCGACCGCATTCACTTGCACGTATACATCTCCGTGCGCTCGCTGCACGTGTTACACTTGACGTAGCAGCACCAGTGGAATTTGCAGTTGCACTGCCACACCCGGGCGTACTGGTGCGTGTTGTAGCCACGGCCGCAGCACATGAGGTCACAGCCACTGGCCTGAGGGGCTGTCTTATTGCAGGCCCGGCCCTGGGTACCCACGCTGCCTGTCACTGGGTCCTCTTCACAGTAATTGGGTGACTTCTCAATGTACACCAGGTCGGTGTCCATGGGCTTGCGGTAGGACAGGGGCTTCTTGATCTTCAGAAAGGTGGGCCGCTTGTTTCGACTGGCACGCACAGGCTCCACGTGGACGGCCTCGTTGTATTTATCCTTGAGCACGTAGCCTAGTTCTCGGAATTGTGGCAGTGTGGTCCAGCATGTCTTAGTGGTACAGGAGCCTGACACACCATGGCACTTACACTCCAGCTTCATGTTCTCCTCCAGGATCTGCAGGGAAGACAGCGAAAGCACAGAAACTGTCACTGTAGCTCATGGCCAAGTTCAAGCCTGGCCCTATCCTCTAGGCCCTGTTAGTCAGCTACGGCTTTCATTCTCTTCTTTGGTCCAGGCAACGTGGGCCTGAAATCCAGTCCCTCTGTCTCCACAGCCTCGATGCAGTGCCCTCCCTCAATGAGTGTACTGTGTTTACTTTTAACCCCTTTCTGCTCTGCTCTCCAAATCTGGTGAGATCAGCCCAGCTCAGTCCAAGTGCAGGTTCATTCTCTTTGGTCTGAGTGGGTCTCAGATCAGTTTTGAACCATGCTTACTACACAGGTGGGTTGAGCCAGAAGATGGGCCTTTCAGATTCCTTGCCAAACTTGTGGCATCTGTCAACACTGGGTGAGGACCCAAGCTCCAATTCAACTGGGCTGGTGTAGAAGCTGGCCCAAAGTTAGGAGAGCTTGTCTATGGTGTAGCACACATAGCAACTGTGGTTTAGAAACTGACCAGGAGCCTGTGGCAGTGAGTCCCTGAGTTGAACTAGGCTCCAAAGCTCTAGGGGTATAATGGCTACCACTACCTCGTACAACCTGCCTCTCCCTCTAGGCCTCTCTTCTACCTCTGCAGCCACTGTTGGACTGGAGCCATGGTGACCTTGAATGGGCCCTTAATCAGGTGACATTCAGCCTAGCTCTGCTAACTCTGCACTCTGAATCAAAATCTCAGAGATCTCACTGTATTCAGCACAGTCACAACTGCCCTGGCCAGGACTGGTCACCCATCGGGCAGCCAGCAGCACCCCCTCCCCAGGCACTGACAACAGCAGAAGAATCAGACCCTTTCATCCTAGCTCCCCATCTTGAGGCCAGGCCACATCCTGGTTTCTGAGCTGTCAGGATTCCTAGCCCTCTTCCATGGTGCGGGTCAGACAAGTTGAGGCTTTGAAGGCCCTGTAGTAACTGAGGGCCACCTTCTGAGGGCTGGTCCCCAGCAGGTGCTCAGAACAAGCCCAAAGGGAGTTCATCAGAGTGACATATGAACCACTCCCTATCAGGTCCCATGTTAAAGGAGGGTTGAATAGACATACTAGGGTCTGCTACTCTACACAGAGAATTGCTACACAGCAACACTTCACAAGGTCAAAGGGAAACCAAGGAGGAAATAAATAGACATCTGGGTCTAGCCTCAGCAGACGGGTCCCTGGAAGATGCTGTCACTGCCAGATTCCCACTGGACCCCATGGGAGGTTGTGTCCCCACTATCAAAAGTCCCAGCTCCTGCTGAGCATCCTGTCTGGATTCCATCAGGCCTCCAGTCCCAGGAAGGGTGCCACCTTTTAGACACACTGATTTCATCCTATGGATTAAGGAACCTGTTTGAATAGTTCCATTCTGATATAGCTCGTATGCCAGAAAAATGCTACCTCCTGCCAGAAGCTTCTCCTGATTATCAAGGTAGGATCTTTGCACCCATCAGTCTGGTACCTCATCTGTCTCCCAGACAGTTTTGAGTCATCCATATTTTTGTGTTCTCCAGTAAGGCTCTTTAGGACACAGAAAAGCTCTGCCCTAGTGGGCTGTCTCAGGGCACTTAGATCCAGGGGAACAGTGCCTGGCTACTCCAACTAAGAGTGACACAGGTGGGTAGCACCCACTCCAAAGTTTAGGGTCCACCTGTCCCCTACAGAGCTCAGATCTGAATCTTACTTGACCTCATTTCCCAGAATACCCAACTGGGGCAGTCATCAATCTGACAACTGGCCTAGTGTAGCAAACGTGCTCACTTCTGTTTGCATGGAGAATGGAGGGCTGTTTGGCCTCAGGTGTGTTCTTTCACTCACTCATTCATTTTGCAAAGAACACATGCTCGGTGCTGCTGTATCACCTGTGTTATGACCAAGAGCTGGGGGGAGGGGGTCCTCCAGAAGGCCTGTTGGCAGCCAAAACTGGTCCTGCCTGCTCTGAGGTGCACCTTCTTCCATCTCTACATTTAAGGTTCCAGACCCAAGGTAACCAAGGAGCTCACAGAAGCTGGTGAACATTGTGTGCTGCAGGAGTAGCAAGGGACACTGGGAGAAGGGTTGGGGTAGGCTCCAGGGAGGCAAGAGCCTCATAGCAGCCAGGGAGTTAGGAGGACTGACTAGAGAAGCATTGCCTGGGCCTGCGTGGGTGGGATGCAGCCCTTGGAAAGAACAGGAAAGTGGCCCTGTGGATGGAGGACTGAGGCTCCAGTGACAGAGCTGAGGAGCCATCAGGGCTGACTTTTCAAGGCAGGGAAGCATCTGGGTACACTGCAAGCAGCCAGAGCTCATTCTGGATGAAGTAGAGTTAAGGCTGCAGGTGAGAACGGCAGGAGAGAAACCAGGAGGGATATTGTCCCCAGTGCCCAGGGGACCACAGGCGGTGTAGCTCTAATGCAGGCAGCAACCATGGGAAGAAGGAAATGGCAAAATCCATGGTGATTGTGAGTTAACCAGCTATGGGGAGTGGTGGGTGGGGAATCTGTGCGCTGAGGCAGGAGGTTGGAAGTTGGGCTTGAGGAAGAGTATGTGTGCAGAACATAGAGAGCACATTCAAGCTGAGCCAGTGGCCAGGACTCAGGGCCTCTGTGGAGCAGGGGGATCTTGTGGTGTAACTGGACCCTGGCTCCCATCACCTGGCATGCCTAGCGGGGGGGTGGGGGTCATGTGGAGCCCCAGGAAGAATGCCGTCCCTCCTACAGACTAGCACATTGGTCAGTACAGCCAGAAGAGAGGCAAACACTCAAGAATGTTTAATATTGGAATTGGTCACAAAACCACAGACTGGGAGACTGAGAAAAACTGAGCACTTTGACAGCCACAAACCCAGGATTTGCAAGAAACCACTAAAAAGCCAGTGGTCTGAGGTCCTGCTGACGGACGCCTAATGCACACACAGAGAGAATGGTCATCCTTTGTGATTTCTAGAACGAAAGAAGAGCGGCCAAGCCTTGTAGCACACACCTGTAACACCAGTGCTTGGGAAGCTGCGTTAAAAGAATTGCTACAAAGCAAGATCCTATCTGTTCAAAAGAAACGAGAATTGGGCATAACACAACTACAAGAGGGGTCAGCCCAGCTCAGCCTAGAGAAAGCAATGTCCAGGGCCCATGAGTGTTGCCCTACAGGCTCTGCATTCTTGTCTGGGACAGGGTGAACAGGAAGGAAGGAAGATGTGACTAAAGGACAGAACTTGGACCCTACCTAGTAGGAGGAATCTTCCTGGGCAGCAGAATACTGTTCCTTGAGGGGCTAGCCTTCTCTACCAAGCTCACCCCTGCTGGGAGGAGGCTTGTGAAAGAGTGAGCTCCCTGTCTCAAAGTGGATACAACTAGCAACTAGCTCTTTGGAGGGGCTTCCTGCACCCAGTGGGTGGGGCTGCAGCTGAACTCCCTCTGTGTCTCCCAGCAGTGCCCCAAATCTGTCTAAAGAAGCAGCAAGGCTTTTCCGCACCGCCCACCGCCGCCGGAGGGAGAGACATCAATCTCTTTCTGACAAGTCCTCCAGGAAGTGCAGACAATGTATCAGGTGCTGCCCAGAGCCCAGAACTCCTCAGGGTGGGGTGCTCAGGTCTGGGAAGGTCTGGGGAGAAATTTGGCTCCAGAAAAATTCCTTGACTCATACATAATGCCAAGTAGATACCATCAGAGTCTGACTGCTGGGCCTGCCCCAAACCCTCACAGTGGCAGTGACACAGAGGATCTGGAGGACAGGAGGGGGGTTGAGAGGAGTTTGGACATGACTTCTGGCTTGGGCTCCCACAGGGCACCCTTCACCAAAGTGTGGGTCGCACTTCACAGCATCCGGGGGGCCATCTCAGTCTACCTTGTTTCCCTATGCTGAACATCACCATTCTGTCCATGACCCCCAGCCTGTAGCCCCACTGAAGCTATCTGAGCTTCTCAGCATGATCAGGACTTCCTGATTCCTGGGATGGATCAGCTTTGCTGAGCCCTCCTCAGGAATGTGCCTCAGTCTAGGAATGTACCCCCCTCCAGGATCCTGGGTCTATTCATCTCCTGCACAAGTCTGGCTTACCCTGTCAGGATACTCTTTTTGGGTATTACCTTTTCTAGCAAGGCTGATATGGCTGACACTGGCTCCTCAGCCCAGCTCAGCTTCCCCCAGCCACCAAAATGGAAGTCACCCCACTAGTTACTGATTCCAGCTCCCAAAAGCCATTTTTTTTCAGTTCTCCACCAGCCACCTCCCTTTTCCTGTTCCCACCTGGCATTGCTCCTAGTTCCCACAGTGACCTCTCCAGTTCTCACCAGTTATCTCTCCAGTTCCCACCAGTCATCCCTCCCAGTTCCCAAAGTCACACACACCCCCAGTTCCCACCAGTCACCTCTCCCAGTTCCCACCAATCACTGGCAAGGAGCGGCTGGTGACTGGATCCCATCACAGTCAACCAGAGCAAGTCTTGGGAGTTAGGTGAGAACTGAAGATATATTGGCCATTTCTCAGCAGAGAGAAACAAGGGGGAACATGAAGCCCACAGCTGTGGACAAACAACTTGTCAGCGTGGAAAACAGAGTCCGATACTGGCTGAGAAAGTGAGCTAAGAGGCCGGGATGTATGCTGCTGGTTCCTGGGACTAGTGTTTGTGCTTGGACTCAGGCTGGGCCAGCATTCATTACCATAGGACCCTTCAGCTCCAAGAACCAGTGAGTTCTGTCCCTGAGTTAGTTTGTGTTATGTTAATACATTGTAAAGGACCCTAAATCCTTTCATCTGTGCCGGAGCAGAGTGTGTGAGTGTGTGTGTGTGTGTGTGTGTGTGTGTGTGTGAGAGAGAGAGAGAGAGAGAGAGAGAGAGAGAGAGAGAGAGAGAGACAGTCCCTAGTTGATAAGTCAACATGGTCTGGGTTGCTGGGACTGGACTGCATATTAAAAAGGACTTGGGGCAGGTGAGATGCCAGTGGGTAAAGCCCTTGCTGTAGGAGGGGAGGAAAGTTTGGAGTCCCAGAACCCACTGGGCAGTTACATGTGCATTGGAGTCTGCATGCTCCTTTAGCAAGGTAGGAAGTGGAAACAGGAGACTCCCCAGAAGCTAGCAGGCTACTTGCCTGTGTACATCACAACGAAGAGCAAAGAGACCCTGGCTCAAAGACAGTGGAAGACCTTCTGACCTTCACACAAGCACGCCATGGCACATGTGCAGCTATACACACACTTGTATGCGTCAAGTACCATATGTACAACACAGACACACACACACACACACACACACACACA
>NC_034591.1:108304630-108353187 GCF_900095145.1 Mus pahari
CTGCTCCTCCCCTTGCTTCTCCTACTCCTGCTGCTCTTCCTCCCACAGCTCCTCCCACTGCTGCTCCTCCTCCCACTGCTCCTCCCCTTGCTTCTCCTACTCCTGCTGTTCTTCCTCCTGCTTCTCCTCCCCCTGCTGCTCTTCCTCCTCCTGCTCCTCCCCCTGCTGCTGCTCCTCCTCCTCTTGATCCCCTTTCTTCACAGCTTCTCTTCATCTCACTCCTCCTTTACTGCTCCCCTCCCCTCATCCTTGGGCCCATCCATCATGAGCCGAAAGCTGCCTTGCACTTATCTGCAGCTGTATTCCTCTGGGCAACTCAGATGAAAGAGGGAAACAGCTTTTTCTGTAAATACTTGGGGTATTTTCTCTTTGGTCGCATTCTTTAAGCCATACTGAGTGCACTCACTTGAAGCCAGCGTCCCTACCTGACTCAGGTGGGTGCAGGCACAGCTGCATTCCACAGACTGGGGCCACACTGCAGCACAAGGGTTACAGACCTGAGCACAGAAGGCATGGCCAGGAAAAGGGGTTTGGGGTCCAGTCAGAGAGGCTTTCTAGTATAAACTAGAGGCCTCTAGAAATCGTTATCTATTGGGTCACAGAGGCTTGGAAACAGTGACTTCCTGCTGTCCTTGAGTTATAGACTTGCCTGGAACCTGTCCTCTAACTCTGGGGTCTTATAGGAACTTGCACTTCATAAATGGCCCCAGTCTTGTCTCCTCTTAGGTCCATGCTCCTCCGGTATTCCTGGCACAGGTTTGCTGTGGTCAAAGAACCAGAAGCAATGAATGCTTACAAACCCACAACACCCCTCCTATGGGTACCCCAACCCAGCTCCACAGGCTACACACACTTGTACTCATTACCATACAAGCAGTGCCAGGTCTCATCTGCACATATATTCACACCCTCCCTCAAAACCATGTGACCCACATGTTCACATACCTTAGCTCTGTGTAACTTTGGCTGTCCTGGAACTCACTCTGTAGACCAGACTGGCCTTGAATTCAATGTTCTGTCTACCTCTACCTCTGGAAAGGCATCACCACCACTGCCAAGCCACACTTGTGTAGTTTTACACTTATATAATGACATACACACATACACGCACACACACACTCACAAGCATATGCACATGTGTTCATCTTCCTCTACATTCATGCACATATGCACACCCTCAGACATGGCATGAGCCCAGGTGACAACACATAGGTTCCTGCATGGCTATGGGCCTGGGCAGGCCTCAGGCTTTCTCATTGCAAGCTGAGGCTGCTGTAATCCCTTCATGGACACTTGGAGCCATTTCCAAAGGGCAGTGGATACGCTCTGGGAATGGTAGCTGCTTACAGTTCTCCTGCCTGCCATCTCTCCTGAGATGATAAATAAACCGGAGAGGCTTCAGGACTGTCCCATAGTCCAAGCTGGAGACTATAAACTGTGGCTTTGAGTGAGACAGTTGGGTGGTCCTGCCTGTGACAGAAGGATATGGAGCCAACAAGCATATGTGCTTCCAGCCATCTCTGAGGCATCCTTGAGTGGACTTTTGTCTCATTTCCTCTTTTATTCACTCTCCTTCATCTTTGCAGCACATGATGAGTTATTTCTTAGGCCAGGATTAGAGGTGGGTGGCAAGGTGCACAGTGAGAGACTTACACTCTGGACTGGGAAGTCGTTGCAGATCAACAGTCACACTGGCAATAGGCAGATGCCAGCTTCTAGCAGTGGTTGCTCTGAAGGAAATAGACTCCCCCACCCCACCCCAGGTACAACCAATCTGGAAGATATTTGTAAGAGTGGAATAATCTACTTCTAGGGTTGTCTCTCAGTGGCAGAGCACTTGACCAGCATTCATGAGGTTCCGGGCTCAATCTCTAGTAGTAGAGCACACTTGTTCTCTCCTCCTCCTCCTCCTTCTCCTCTCTCTCTCTCTCTCTCTCTCTCTCTCTCTCTCTCTTCTTCTTACACACACACACACACACACACACACACACCAATCTAGAAGAAATGAAGTGGTAGCAGCCTTAGACCATGGCAATCACCTCACTCAGGCTAAGAGTGCTGGGGTTGAGCTCTCAAAAGTCCTTATTATCACAAAGGGATTGTGGGTAGAACAATGGATTTCTCCTCAACCCTTCAGTTAGGGGGTGGGGACCAATACGAAATGGTGAGATAGTTAACACTCCCAGCACCCACCAACCTGATGCTCTGACAGCCCTTAGAGATCAAGGATAGGGCTGGCCTAGGCAGCCCTCTCTAAGGACTGAAGTCTATCAGTTCCTCTTCCTCTGGTGGCTCTAGACTAAAGCACTTTTGGAGACAGCTCTAAGGTGGCAGTGCCTAGGCACATTGACAGCACAGAGGTCAGGCCAGATGCCCAAGTCTGCATGTGTTCTTTGCAGCAACAACCATTCGCGTTCAAATGGAACAACTCCCAAGTCCCTGACTAGACAAATAGGTTTTGATAACTTCTTGCAAATGGGGGCATCTTGTCATATTCCACTAACACACAGTCAAGGGGCCATGAAAATGGGGAATACTACACCAGAGCCCATCAGTCCTTAGGGCAATTTTCACTAAGCAGCCAACCACAGAATAGCCACTGTAACCTAAAGACTAGCTTTATGCAGGCAATACTACCTACCACACCACTGTCAGAGCTCCTGCAGGCACCCAGTGTGCCATCAGACCTGACCTCAGAACAAGCCCTGTAGATTTCTCTCTCCTAAAGCTCCCAACTTTTCTTTGTTTTTCCCAACATCAGAGGCCTCTAAGGCGCGTGCCTATGTGCTCCAGATTCCATTCCTGTCCTTAGTTTATTTCCCCTAATAAGATCTGAACTGGAGATTTATCTCTGCATTTTGCTTGGCGTTGACACTACAAACTCTCCATATAATATCTTCTGCCATGAAAAGGGAAGAAGTGTTGCTACTCAGACTTCTGTCACCTTGGCAGAATTCTCAAGGTCATCGATACTTACATTGACCATGGTTCCTTAGCTCTTTCCATGCTTGCCTGGCCCTCCTGCTTTGGGGCTGTGATGTCACAGTCCATCATGTTAGATGTGCTCAGTGGGAAGCTGCTTACCTCCTGGCAACCAGGAACCGGGGGGGGGGGGGCAGGGCTAGAGACTAGATAGGTAGAGGCCTCACTCTCTCCTTCAAAGACATCCTCCCAGACACCTCGTGGCCCCTCAACAAGCTGGCAACTAAACCTTTAGCAGATGGGCTTTAGAGGATGCTCCAGGTCTAAGCAGCATGCTACAACATGGATGTGCCCTACACACATGCTAGTAATGTACAAAGCCTGTCACTGAACCACACACACACACACACATGCAGTATGATCCCATTTACACGAAATGTCTAGAAAGGCAAATCTACAAAAATAGAAGATACATCAATAGTTATCAGGAAACTGGGCAAGTCAGATTAAGGAGCAGGGTGGTGACTGATTGGTTGGCTTTTAGTTTTTCTGAGACAGGTTCTCACATAGCCCAGGCAAGCCTTGAACCCCTGATCCTCCTGCTTACACCTCCTCTCTACCAGCTAGTTTGCTTGCTGCTATCCAGTTGCCTTTTGGTCCACAACTACCAATGGTTACCAAAAAGTTTCTTTTGGGTATTGAACTTTCTTTTGGTTTTAACTTTCTTTTGATGGTGGGTATGTGTATCTCTATGAACCTGTTAGGAATCACTGACATTGGGTGATCGTGTGATTGTATGACACATGACTGGCTCAATAGAGCTGCTGCAAAAATGCTGTGGGGCCTACAGCCCTGACCATAGCTGCTGATGCAATGGGTGTGCAAAGTATGGCTCTGGCCTGGTGTATGGCTGGCACCTGCTTCTCTTCCCAGGTTGGGCTTTCCAACCCTGCAGAGTCAATGGGAGTGAGAAGCCCAGAAGCCTGGCCCAGGCTCTCATAAGTTCTGACTTGGTATCAGATCTGGATAGGTGTGGAAGAGCATTCAAAGCTCTTCGGGTGCTTGTAATACACGTGTATGGGACAGAACCCCAGTCTGTCCTTCCAGGACCATTTGAAAGCTACCCTCTGCTAGGACCTATGTCAGGTTCTGGTGACACGAGGCTGGTAAAGCAAGGTCTCTCTTCTCAGGAGACTCTGCATCGTTAGGGAGACAAACAAGCCAGTGAATCTTTCTTCCTTAGATCTATCTGGCCCACACAGAAGCCTTTGCATTCTGTATGTGCCAAGCAAATAATGTGCCTGTGAGACTTCCTGAAAGAAGGGTCTTGTGAGTTTTGAAGCATGCAAAGAAGCAAGGCCAGGGCATCACTAGTAACAGAAGTAACTGGGCAGAAGCTGCAAAGATCAGAGGGTCGGGGAGATACAGGAGAGAAGTTGGGTAAGGATAAGAAAGGAAGGATGTGGAGACCCCACAATACTCTGGATGACTTGGTGGGAGATTTATACTGGGCCAGCCCCCCTTCTGTGGCAGCGATGGGGTCAGTCATAAGAGGCCAAGTGGTCACCTCTTAAGAAAACATCCTCATCCTACTCTCTAGTGCCCAGGACACCTGCTGAGACTCCGCTCTGCCAAACACCCTCAGTGAACAGTTGGTACCAGGCATTCTTGGGAAGCCATGTTTATTCCCACTAAAGACCCCTACATCTGCCACTGTCTTGCTGTGGCAGCTTTCCCCCTGGGTCCTCTGCTTTGTCACCTTCTTCTGTCAGGCTCTCTCACGCCATCCTAGTTTGCATCCTCCCTGCCACACGTTTTGAGAGAACCTGTTAGTCTGCCTATGCAGAGCCCTCTGCTGTGTGGTCTAGGAGGCATGTAGAAGAAGCCTTCTCCGGGGAGATCCTCAGCAGGCATCTGTGAATTAGGAATGGCTGGCCTCAAGTGGCTGGGACATACAGGTTGGGCATCTCCTCTGAGGTATGCTTTTCTAGCTGGGGATTATATTAGATTTCTATTGGATGGAACTCGGGTTCTTCTGATTACGTGTCTGGTTTTGATCCCATGGAAGTTTCTAGTTGAATATAATGAATTTCCCCCTACTCAGGCACAGATGGTAGCATGGCTGAGGGGACACTGGACTCTTGGTGCTGCTTCAGGAGCCGGAACCCAGGGCTCCCAAGGACTTGGGCTGTCCTAGCCCTGCCAACCAAAGGTGCTGTGCCTTCTTTGCCATTCCAGAGGCTCCCAGGCTTCAGGGTCCAGGCCACCCCCACAGACCTGCAGAAGTGAATGGGCCTGAAAATTCCCTTAAAACAGTGTCATGCTAAAAGACTTAGAGTCTCTTGTTGCAAAGGAGAAAGAGCTTTCAATATTTTTTATTCAAGTCCCAGGTCTATCACCAACTGACGAGGTCACTCTGAGGATGCTCAGCCTCTCTGAACCTGGCTCTTTAACCACAAAATCAGGGACTGGTAAGAGAACCCACCCTGGGTTATGTGAGCTAAATGAACAGACCTGCTGGCCTGTCAGGGCGGGAAAGAGGATGCAGGGACCTAGTATGGCCTCTTTGTTCCTCCAGAATTGTCCTCAACAAAAATGTACAGCTGCCTGGGGACCGGGAGAGTGAAGCTGCATCTCCCTCATCAGTTCTAAGTCAGATTCAGAGCTTATAGGAGTAGAGCGGGCATCCTGGAAGCAATGTGATGTTCGAAACTGAAATGTGCTATGAGTATAAACACCAGGTCGCAGAAGATTATTATGGAAAGCAAGCACATAAGACCGCGACGTCGAATGGTGATAATAGACTCAATAAAATAGATTAGTCCATTTAGGAGAATCTTTTTTATTTCCTTCAGTGCTATGGATCAGACCCAGGGCCTTATGTATGCTAGACAAGTGTTCTCTATCCCTGACCCATATCCCCATGCCTTTTTGATGTGGTCACTAGAATGTGTTAGCCATGTGGCTTATAATAGATTTCTAATGGATGATACAGGTCAAGATTCTTGCTACCCAGTTGTAGTCCCAAAGTCAATGTCCCAGACTGTTTTCCATGGCTATAACGGAATGCCAGAGAGTAGATAGCTTCTAAAGAATACAGAATTATCCAGCTTAGCTCTGGGGGCTGAAATCCTAAATGCACAGCATCTGCGTTTGGTTTGGGAACTAAGTTTCCAGCACCCAAACTTTTGGGATACATAGTCCAGTCACAGCACTCAGCTGCAGGGTACCTGGGGAGGAGGCTGGAGATACAGAGCCTGAGGCCCTGCTCAGACCTGTCATGGAGTCAGAGGGCATTTCCACTCCCCAGGTGTTTTATGGGCACATGAAGTTGAAGGAGCCCTACAGGGTCCTGGGCTTTGGGTTAATGGGGCTGGGGTTGGGGAGGTTCAACCTTAGAGAGAGTGGGAGCCCATGCCTGTAGATACACTTGATGTGTGGTGGCTTCCAAGGCCACCATTTGGCAGAAAGCATGAATACTCTCAGAGAGAAGACACTGGACAGTTGTGCCTCATGTCACTGGATACCAGTAACTCTGGGCAGGCTGGGGAATCTTATCCTGGAGGACAACTGGAAACTGGAAGTATGCACTCAAAACCCCAGACTTAACCCCCACCCTACCTCGTTCCACTTTCTTTTGCTCTCTGAAAACTTGGCCAACAACACCAAGGGCCACTAAATATAGACATGGTGAGGGAATAAATCACCAAAGTGCCACATGTTGCCCAGGGCCTGTTTCACGGTTGGGCTGCAAACCATTGAGAACTGGGAGCTGTAATTAAAATGCTGCTGGCCTCCCAACTGGGAACCATTCCAGGGGAGCACCGAGGGCGGGGGGTGTCTCTAGGCAAACCAGCCCAGATCCAGTGGTCTCCACTGGCTTCCAGGACCGCCAGACACAACTGCCCTCAGAAGCCTTTAGGCCCAAAAGGCACTGCTTGTCTCCCAGGTGTGCCTATACCAAGTAGACCACTCCCAGGAATTCCCCCAGTGCACCCCTGCTCCCAACACTCCTACTGTGACCTTGTCACCTCGTTCCTCACTGTTCACTTGATGGGGCCATACTGGCCTCTGGGCTACTGAATGCTCTGACTCACCTTCTGCTCACACCTCGCCTTCTCAGAAAGGTCTCTTCCACCTACCCCCTAGCAGCATCTCTGCCCTGTCTCTCTGCTTTAGCTTTCTGCCCTAGCATTCATTACTCTTTGACAATGGGTCTCTCTCCATCTGACTATTTGTTGTCTGACTTCCCCCTGGAATGCCAGCTCTATAAAGGCAAGTGCCACACCTAATCCCAGAGCCTAACACAGTACCGGACACACAAATAGGTGCTTACTGGTGTTTGTTGAGTGAATGAATGTGTGGATTTGCAACCCTTTCTTTCAGCTGGTCGGGTGATCTCACTGGGAAAGTGTCCAACTTCCTAGCAATGAGCTCAGCTTTTTACTCATTCATTCAGTCAACTAACTATCCTTCCAAACGACTCTCAGTCCACCCACCCATCCATGCATCCAGCCATCCTTTCAAATCTTACTTGTCTATATTTCAAATATTTAAATATACATGCACTCACATACCTATACATCTATCCATTCACCCTCATACTTACTCATCCATCCACCAACTTTCCCACCCATTCACATTTTTATCCATCCATCCATCCATCCATCCATCCATCCATCCATCCATCCATCCATCTGCCCATCCTTTCCAAATCCTTTTCTATCTATGTAGTAAAATATCCCTATATCTCTCCCTTCACCTACCTTTCTATCTACCCCTTCATTATCTATCTAACCATTCTTCTATCCACCCATCTCCACCACCCACATATCTATCCATCTTTCCATCCTTCCATTCATCTACACAACCATCTACCCACCACACTCTATGCTATGCTACCACTTAGCCATCTGTTCATTTCAACCAATCCCCAAGCAGAGACCTCCTCTTCTGGGCTCCCACAACGCCCTGTTTCTGTGTCAGAATCAGTTTCTGCTGTCAGTTGCTCTCTGTGCAATAATTCACCTGCCCCCTATATCGTCACAGTGAGCAGCCCTCAAAACCAGTGGCCATGCTTCATCCCTGGAGTCCAGAGCTGACACAATGCAGGTGCCAGCACATGTTTATTGAATGGGAACATTCTCCCAGAAGTCTTGACTTCAGTACTTCTTACTGGACTGTGAACTCCTTGATGAAGGGCACATCATTTTTTTAGTCATCTATTTTTATGTTCATCTCCAAAATGTCTATTTAACATAAGTAAACACATATTTAACAAATGAAGGAGTGAGAAGGCCCAGTGAGAAGCAGGTATAGTGAACATAGGTTCTGGCCATGATTCCTGGGTACAGGCTTTTGATTTATTGGTTGTGTGATCTTGTGCAAGTCACTGAACCCGCGCCTTACGTCCTGTATTTATAAAAGAAGACCTTGAGAGTGGTCACCTCCTGGGTCATTATGAGCACTGTGTGAGACAATGTGTACAGAGAACTTAGGATAATGCCTGCCGTATGAAGAGTGCTGTACTGAAACAAACTCTTTTCACTGGCTCAATGGAAGTGAAAAAATGGAAGGCACAGACTCTTGAATGTGTTGGGGGAACTTTGGGCTCGATCCCTCCTGCCGAAGGCCTTCCACAGCAAGCCTTCTGACTTTTCCCAGTCACGTTGGGACCTCTGGCAAATTCCCAATATTATGTCAGGTGGTCAAAAGCGCTGTGTGGGAAAACAAAACATGGGCGGGAACAGGAAGTGGGGAGACAGATGGGAGCAGTTTCCAGCAGGGTGGTCAGGAAAACCCTCCTTAGGTGATATTTGAGCAGAGACTTGAGGAGGTAAGGTGGAGTGAGTTTGGGGAGCGCAGCAGGCTCTCCCTGCTGCAGCAGAGAAATTAGCCAGTGCAAAGGACCTGAGGCAGAGGGATACCCAGCAGTCTGAGACCAGAGAGGAGAGCAGCAGAGGAGGAAGGGTATCGACAAAAGGGGAGCGGGGGGTGGGTGGGAACAGAGGAGGATGGAGATCATGGTGAGTTTTGTTTGCTGTTTTGAAGATTTCACCATCTACACTGAGATGGGAGGGAACCAATGTGAAGTTGTGGGCACAGGAGAAAGGATAAAAGTTACATTTAGAAAGAGTACAACCCCAAGCCAGGGCTGCCATACTGCTGCCAGGAAGAGATGTTGATGAACTGGAATACCTGGCAGGGGCAGATTCTGTTTGCAGAAAATTTGAACTCAGGGTCTGATGGCCAGGTGAATCCTGGGTAGCTGTAGTAGGGCAGAAGCAGGTCAGTAAGTGAAATCCCTTCTGTGGGGCATGCAAGGAAGTGTATAGCCAGAGGCAGAGCCAAGGCTCTGTCCTAGGGTAGCACTGATGCATCCTGAAGATGATGCAGAGAGATGGAGCAGGAGGGGATGTTTACAGCCTGTAGCCAGGAGGAAGACAGTGGCTGGATGCAGCAGGCAGGGGCCTAGACAGAAGGTCTGGGTGTAGACAGGGCTTTGTGGACGAGTTTGCAGGTCCTGGAGCACATAGGATGTATGTGAACAGGGGCAGCTGGAGAGGACAAGAGCGGGACTCTCTACTGATATACTGCTCAAATATGACTGATGGACCTCGAAACCCATCCCAGGAAATTCACTGTGCCACGCGATGGCTTGGTCCCTTGTGGTTCTCACTGTTGAGAAGTCACAAATCTCAAAGGCCTTCAGACAGCTCCTTCTCCCCAGATAATTCCAACATGCCGTATGGACAGGGCTTCAAAGAAGGTGGGTCTCAGAGCTAGCAAGAGCCTGAGGAGCAGAGCATAGAGTCTAGCCAGGTATAACAGTGCATGAGACCTTCGATGCCAGCACTTGGAGATGAAGGCAGGTAGATCTGAGTTCCACGTCTGCCAGGGCTACAGAGTGAGACCCTGTTTCACCCTCATCCCCATCTAAACAACTTAGGAGCCTCGAACACAACTCCGGCTTTTATGTTACGTCCACAACCCCTGCTGCTAAGACCCATGCAGTCTCAGAGCAGCTGCTCAGGAATCCCTATGTTCCACAGTGGAAGACTGGCCATCTAGGACTTTGCAGGCATTGGACGTACACTGTGGGTCCAAGAAGTCTATTATTGGTGCCTTTCCTCTTGGGGTGTGAGTGGGGACATTGAGCCTCAGAGATAGGCTGTATGTCAAGATCACACAGCAAATAAGCAGCATTATCAGGGCTGGGAGGAAGCTCTTCCCACACCCAGGCTATTTTCTACTGCCAGCTCAGAACAAAGGCCCAACTGGAATTCTTGAGAGTTAGTGCGGGGTGTGGCCAGCAACCCCACCTGCCCGGAGGAGAACAGCTCCCAGCAGCACTGCAACCCTCTGGTGGGCACAGTGGCTGTGCCCGCTTACAGCAGAGGCCCAGTGACACTCTTCACCCACATGGAGCTGCAAAGCTTGGCCAGGAAATGGTGTTGTAAACAGTGAAGGTCTTGCAGGAATAATGTGTGTGCAACTTGTTAGTCATTGTGACCGCAACATCCACCATCTAAACATCATACATGGACACATATCTGAGAAACAGGTATACGGGAGATGGGCAGAACGTGGCCTGCCACGGTAGATGACTAGGCTATCTCAAGCTTGCCACTCAGTCGTTCAATACCTCAGTTTCCTCCTGCGGCAGGATAACCACAGGCCCTCTCTTGTGATGAGAGAGTAGCTGTGAGGTAGGTACCTGTGGACTGGGACAAGCACACATGTGGTATTTCCAGTCTTGAGAGGGACATATGGTACCGTGCAGCTAGCAGATGAGGTTGGCATTGTTCTCAGTTAATGCCCAGGTCGTGCTGCCCTGGAGGCTCTGGTATCAGGAGAACCCCACCTCCAGGGGGATCTGCTATGCTCCTCTATCTGCTGCCTGGATCTCCCCTACATCTATGAAGTGGGCAAGTGACATATCATCCCATGGGAATCAGGGAAAACCTTCCCTCTGCATGGCAGACCCTCCCTGAGCTATCTTGGTTCAGATGCAAACTGCAGGTGAGTCTCCTTTGGCTAGGCAGAAGGCTCTCTTCAGTGATATTACAACGCCTGAGTTTTTCTGCAAAGGACATAAGTGTCCAGGATCAGGAGAGGTGGCAGCTGGGCTCCTAGGAACCTGTTCTTCCTATCCTCCCAGACCATGCCATGCCTCTTAGCTCTCTCATATCCTCTTCTGCTGAATACCCTCCTTCACTGATTTGATAACAGCCTGAGTTCGAGTCCCCCTCCTGAGGACAAAGAAGGAATTGTGTGCCCAATGAGCACATTTTGACTTGGTCTCACTGTGGAGTAACTGAGCCTCCCCATGCTGCCCCTCCCCTCCCCTGGTTACTTTCCAGTAAGCTCCTGCCAGGACCAGCCACATGGGGGATTCTTTCTGGTGGAAATCACATGGCTGGTCCTGGAGGCCAGGAAGGTGGCTTGCTACCGAGGCCTTCCCAAGTTTCTCTACTAATGCTAAGTTCTGAATGCCCCATGACCACCAGTTGTCTAGGTGACCTCCTGTACCACAGAAGTCATATGCTAGCCATGAGCCACATGCAGCCACCACACACTAGAAACCTGGGCCAAAGGACTCAATTTTCATCACATGTGACTTATGGAGACTATTTAACAGCATGACCGTAAACACTTGCAGTTCATTTGATCATTTTGTTAGTGACACTCTATGAGATGAGCCCCCGAGTTCCCAGATGGAAAGAGACGGCACAGAGAATCAAACTGAGAGTCTTAAGGGTACCCTGGCCAGAAGCAGCGAGGCCAAGTCCAGATGAATGAACGGCAGCACACACTGTGAATAGGAACGAGACCAGCAGTCCCAAACCTGCAGCCCGCACTAGCCCTTGGATTGTGCCACCACATCACGAGTATGCCAGTCTGGGCTCTGGCAGAGGGTAGGCTGAAACTCATGCTTGCCTAGGAGAGTGGGAAAGGCACTGCAAGTGAGGGCTCATGGCTCCCAGCCTGCCCTCTGTCCAGCCCTGAGCTGGCTGTGAAGCAACAGAACTCTGCTTCAAGGACAATGCATAAAACCTCTAAAACAGATAGTTCCTTTGCCCTGCCAAGTGCCCCCTTCTAGGCAGCCTACAATGTCCAGGGCCTCATGAACAGAGCAAGACAGGACACAGTACCCGAATGACCCTCAATCTCCAGGTGATTAGAGAGGGGGGTCTTGGGGGCTGAGGACCAAAGCTTCTTTAGAAGGTTCCAGAACTTTTGGATAATATTGTGGAATCATTCATGGGATATCAGGATTGAGTGAGGACAGTCCCTGACACTGCTAAGTCTTGAGTCCGGCTTGAGTTCAGATTTCCAGGACAGCCTGTGAGCTGTGCAGCTTTGGACTACATTACCTCTCCTCACCTCCATTTTCCTATGCATAAAGTAGGTAAGGCAGACCTGTGACCGGGCGGGAGGCTAGCGGTTGTCGGGGTTAAATGAAGATTGTACTTTTGGTGCTGGTATTAGGTTTGCCTGTGTCCCCCAGCAGAGAACCTTGTGTCCGCCTGTGTCAACTCCCCTGACAAGGGCCTTGTGACTGTCTCACCTGAGCTTGAACCTGAGGGCCTGAGGGACAGCAACAGCTCACTAAAGTCACCTTCTTCCTGAAAGAATGGCCTAAGTTCCTTCGGGGCCATGGTGTTCAGAAATTCTCTGGGCTAAGCGTAGGCTGTCGTGTCTGCATGGGACTAAGTGGAGGCAGCCTTGGCAGCCCAGAGCAGTTGTGGAGGCTGGGGACCCTCAGGCATTGCCAGTCTCTCCAGGAAGAGCTGCCCTGTCCTGCCACTGCCTTCCACTCCTTTCTTATCTTATCCCTCTTTCCCTGAATGCTGGTCACAGTTATCACCATGACATCAGTGACAGGAGCCGGCTGGGCACAGCCCCAGCTATGTCATTCGATACAGGGGAAAACCCTAGCACAAGCACCCTCCACCTTGACCATGGCCACCCTCCACCCTGACCATTGTCACCCTTCTGACCTGTCCTCAGCTCCCTCGGTATCAGCAGCCTCATTCTCTTCCTAGACTCTCGTCTTCATCATGATCCCACCTCCCGTCTTTCACACAGCCTGTTCTACCACAGACCTGATGTGGTCTAAGCTGGACCCAGGGGCCAATCCTTCCCTGCTTCTCCACCCATGGGCCCTCGGAAGAATAGTCTCTAAATCCAGAATAGGCCTGGATCCTTCTCCTGGCCCAACCCAGAAGCTGCACTCCTTGTCTGGGCACTAGGGCCGGGCAGAGGAACCGGGCAGAGGAACCAGACAGAGTCACCATGAGGACCAGGGATGCTGACATACAAGTCACACCTCCAGCATGAGAGTCTGTAAGACATGAAGCCAGTTCAAGACAGACATGGAAGGAAAACACTTCAATCCTTCTAATCTAGAATGGCCAAGCTTGTGGAAGTAGAGAAGAAAACGATGCCATTGGGCAGTGACAGGAAGTAGAGAGTCTGTGTTGTGGCTTGTAGCTTCAGTAGGTTGACTGAAGGCTTGGGTTGGGATGTTAGTGCTGAGGCTGAGCCTGAGGCTTCCAAGTTGCTGACATCAGAGAATTTGATGGAGGTTCTAGCATAGATGTGGGAGAGGATCTGCTCCAGGTGTGGGGATGGAGGCCCTGCTCCAGGTGTGGGGATGGAGGCCCTGCTACAGGTGTGGGGATGGAGGCCCTGCTACAGGTCTGCAGATGATGGTTGTCGGGCCTCTGGACAAGTTCGACGGAGCCTGTGCTCAGACATGGTAATATTTCACAGTACTAATGGACCTTGAGCTGCTTAATCATAAACATAAGTTTGATTGAAGTGGAAAGCCTTAGATTAAGTGTTTTTAAAATAGATTAAAACTTTAATTAATTGTAAAAACAATAACTTGTAGGCTTAAAACAACTAGTTTTAAAAAGATCATGGGTTTCAAGGCTTAATTCACTTCATTGAGTCAGGGCTTTGCTGCATACATCAGAGTAACTCAAACTCATCCTCTCACTGCCTCGGCTCCAGGAGTCCTGGCTTACAGGCATCTGCCATCACAAAGCTTTTATAAGGAAAGCACCTAGGGACAGAGGGTAGGTAGCAAGGGGTTCTCAGCTAACCCTGAAGGCACTTTCTCCTGAGAGTTCAAGGCCAGCTGACCTACAGTGAGGCCATACCAGCAGCAACAATGGGCCCATCCTTGTTCTGTGAAGCCCTGATGAGGATAAAAGACAAGTTGTAGGCTGGAGAAAGACTCGAAACCCATACACCTGGCAAAAGCATCTGAATAGATGAATTTAAAAAGTGTACAAACCCAACAGTAAAAAAAAAAAAAAGTAATCAGTCCAAAAAGTGAGCCCAAGGATAGACAAACAGACACGAGCCCACCCTGTGTCTGGGTATACCTGGGTACCAGGGTATACCAAGACACACAAGGAGAAAGACTCGCCCTATCAGACACTAGAGATGTGGTTAGAACCCTGGTGAGATAAGGCACACTCCCATCACAATGGTAGAAATAAGAACCTGTATTATCAGTGAGTGTGGCACAGATGGAGAAGCCGGGTCATTCACAGACTGCTTATGGGAACAGAAGAGGGTGACACCAATGCTGTCGTTCAACCTGGGATGGATGTCTCCAGAAGACCCATGAGGTAAAGGGCTGGTTCCCAAGAGAGATTAGAATCACGAGGGGGTGAGGCTATAGGAGGTTTTCAAGTCACTGAAGGTGCCATCAAAGGGGACAGTGGGACATGCTCCAGCCCATCCCTGTCTGTCACCATTCAGACACAAAGCATGCAGCTTAGCTCCATCACCCTGTTGTGATGAGCTGCTTCAGAACCAAAGCAGCAGGACCAACCCATTGTGGGCTAGACACCCCTGAACCGAGAGCCAAAGCAGTCCTTTGCCTTCACAGCCTGGTGGTCTCACCAGTTGCCATACAGTGATGCGAAGCTGACATCGCCTGCACAGGATGTCTTAGGGCTTTATCATAAAGTTAACTCTCATCAACAGTATGCTGGCACTCCTGGCACTTAGCACGGAGAACTAGGCACTTACATCTGTAGAAAAAAAATCTTTACACACACGTTCACTGCAGCTTTATCTACAATGGCCCAAGCCTGCCAACAACCCAGTTGTCCTTCAGCACGGGGATAGCTAAGCCAACTGGCTGCCTCTGAGCTGTGGACTGTCATGTGGCCGCCGAGAGGAAAGAACTGTTGTCGCACACAGCAATTTGAATGAGTCTAGGCGATTACATCGAGCAAGAAGGGATTTTATAGGCTGCACACTTCACCACTTGATTTATGCAACCTTCTAACAGGACACAGTTATAAGCATAGGGAGTGGGTTAGCGGTGTGTGGCCCAAGGAAGGGAGTTGTCACGAGGTCCTCATGGTCTGTATCTCTGTAGTATCAGTGTCAGTGTCCTGGGGTGACAGTGTCCTACAGTTCGACAGGCTGTCACTGTGAGGGAGCTGAACTACAGGTCCCTGGGGTCCCTGGGGTCTCGGTGTTCTCTCAACTGCATGTGAGTCCATAGTTGGCACAGCATAACCTTGATTCAGAATATGTGAAACAGTTCAATTCAAACTTGACATAAACAAAGATGTTTAAGTGGGTGTCCCATAAAACATTTGGGACACGCATAAATAAAACTGATTTCTTACTTATCTCGAAGCCAAATTTAACTGGGAATCTCAAATTACACCTGGCATCCTACTCCACCCAGGGAAGAGTAGACACTTGCCATTCATCCATGCTCTCTATGCACCTTTCTTGAACCCTACTGTGTGTCAGGTACCATTCTAGTCATAGGGGATTCAGCTGTCCTGAGCCTCATGCTGCTGACCTTGTAGAGGGAGCTAATGGGCAAAAAAGACTCAAAGGGCTGTAAAAAGAGGGTGTGTTCAAATGGTGGGAAGATAAAAGCAGCGTGGTACACTGAGGCTAGGTGGACACTAGGGAGAGAAGTCCTCCTGAGAAAAGGCTAAACTCCATCCTCATGGACAGCATGTGCAAAATCCCTGGGTGGGAGCATGATGGCTGTCTCGGGAGTTCAGGACTAGAGGTTAGTGAGCCGGAGAAGGCAAGATCCCTGAAAGGTTTGTGTCTTTTCCTACCCGACATGTCAGACCTGAAAACGCTTCTGAAGCCCCAAACCCTCCTGGTCCCTTGAGCCCACGATGCAGGCTTTTCCGCATTTTGAAGGTGAACCCCCACATCCACCCTAAATGTGGGGCAGGGCTTACAAGCCCAGTAGCCTGAGGACTGCTGGCTGGCTTCCGGGAAGGTGGGGCCTGGCCTCTTGGGGGCCCTTGACATGCCACACTGTCCACTCTCTCTAGTCAAGTATGTAAGTGGCTTGAGCAGCCACTAAGTGGAGCTAGTCTTATCTGAGCCTCGCCCTCACTGCCTGGGGCTGGGTCCCTGTTGTCCCCCCATACACTGGCCGCCCTGCAGCCATGCCCAGAATAGAAAGCCAGCCCCCAGGAGCACCCAGACCAGACAGGGCAGGGCAGGAAGGGACAAGACCAACACCCCTTGTGAGCAAGAGGTGACTCCATGCTCAGGTGGAAGAAATTCCATCCCCCTTAGCTCACCTCCCTGGAGCTAGTCACATTCCAGCAGGGCTGGCCTGTCCCAGTGGGGGGCCCTGTCCTCAGGCTGCCTGTCTGTCCGGTCTGGTCTCACTCCTCACTGTAGACAGGGGCGGCTGACAGCACATCCTTTCCTAGGACCCTCCAGAGCGCCTAACACTCTGTGCCTTGCAGGTACAGCAAGACCTCTACAGCCAACGGAAAGGTACAATGTCGTCCTGGGGACTTGGAGATACTGTCACCAGGCCAAGAGATAGCAGAAGCTACCTTAACATGAGGACCAGGGAATGTTTCCTATGCAGCCCAGTGGGGTCCCAGGCTGTCCCTGTTCTGAGCACCTCCCTGCCAGCCCCTCCCTCCCCAGAGCCCTCCTGCCCTCTGTTTTACCCCTTCCTCCCTGCATCCCACCAGAGGCCTATATCCTGAGCAGTTCCTGCTCTTCTCTCCCTCCAAGGTTCCTAAACCTGCTCCAAGGTACCAGAACCCTAGCCCTCACCACCCCCAACTTCCAGGAGCACCCTGTGTTCTCTAAGACCTGTCTCCTCTGCTTAACCCGGGGAGGGGTGAGGGGCACACCCCCAAGCTTAGCACGAATGCTGCTTATTAGACTTCCCAAATTCTTGGGTGTCGACACCTGCTACCTCTAAGACCTTTCACCCCCTCCACCAGGGAGAAAGAGGGACCCACCCAAAGCTCACCCCATTAAGCTGCCTCTGGCTACTATGACTCATAGGGCCTGCATTTGACTCCAGCATTCTCATCAACCTGTTACCAGCTTCAGACCGGGAGCCCCTACTGCTCTTTTAGGACTTAACAACCCCTCCTCTCTTCTTTTTTAATTTTTTTTTTAATTGAGTGCAGGGCATTATTAATGCTGACATTGCACCACTGAATCCCAGGCCTACTTTTGCTGACTGCCTTCTTCCTGTGGCGCTTCTGCTTATCCAACAAGGCCCGGCTAAAGATCCCTTTCTTCTCTCAGCCATTGGTTGTAGGAAACTGCACTGCTGCCGTGTCGGAACCACGGTTCTCCTACAACACCAGACGTGTGGCCCTCATGCTAACTTGAGTCCCTTGAGGACAAGGACCATGGAGTAGTTAGTTCTCTCCCTGCCACCCAAGGGACAGGAAAGAGATCATTCAACCACACAAGGGTTACTGTGACCATGCTCCAAATGTCTCTCCCTCCAGTGTCCTGCGACCTGAACCACCAACCAGAATGAGCGAGCTTAGTATTCTACCAACCTGAGTGGAGTGTCCTGTGACATCAGTCTAGAAATAATGTGCCCCCCCCAAAAAAAAACCAACAGGAGAGATGTCAGTTGCCAGTCATCTTCCCCAGAGGCACCTACAGTCTCTGGCCTGCCTTTTTGTAACAACCCCCACCATGGCAGATGCTGAAGCACATCGGCTACCATGCCCTGGCCATGATAGCCTGGTTCTGGAGTCCTCTGAAGCATCACACTGGTCCCCTCCCTTTACAGGGTGCACAGGGTAGTCCTGTAGCAATGGACCCTCAGGGGCTTGCAGAAGGCATTTGTGGCCTTTCTCCTGGCTCTCCTGACCTGCCTTTCTCTCACACTGACAGCTGATGAGCCCCAGAGCCTGTGGTCAGGTTGAATCTTGTCTCTGTGAGGCAATGAACAATCAGCAAGACCGTGATCCTTCCATAGCCTCACTACCCATCTCTGCCCAACTGCTATAGGCCTTTCCCCACCAGTCAGTCATGAAGAGAGTCCAGTGCAACCTGGTACGTCCTGAGAAGGGGTTTGCTTTATAGTTGGACAGGGTTCTCAACTAACCCTCACACTCAAGATAGAAAATGGTCCCTAGATAGACAGCACCCAAGGGTGCTGTGATAATTTGAGAGAGTGGCCCCATATTTGAATGCTTTGTCATCAGGAAGTAGCACTATTTGAAAGGATTAGAAGGATTGGGGGTGTGGCCTTGTTGGAGTCATTGCTGGTGGGCTCTCTCTTTCTCTCTCCTCTCTCTCTCTCTCTCTCTCTCTCTCTCTCTCTCTCTCTCTCTCCAGATCACAATGTAGCTCTCAACTACTGTTCCAGCATCATGAGGATAATAGACTACACCTCTGAAAACATAAGTACTTTCTTTCATAACTGTTGCCTTGGTTGTGGTGTCTCTTCAGAGCAATAGAACAGTGACTAAGACAGGTCCTCAACAGCAAGTGTGGAAAATCTCCCTTTCTGTGCCCCCACACCTCAGGCAGGTCCAGCCTGTGCTCCCTCCATACCCAATGTCTACCTAGACCTGACTGTCTGCACAGGCCATTTCTATGACCTCTACCCCTCTCTGCTTTGGAACCAAAGAACCTCCTAGCTGCCATAGGCCCTGATCAATGTCCCGCATGCAGCACTGCCATCTCCAGGATCTGGGGTGCAGCTGTAAGGGGCACCCCAGCCCATGCTGAGAGAGAAACCTAAGGAACACAGCTGCATCCCAGAAGAGTTGAGGAAGGAACAAGAAGTGAGTCTCTCTGGGAGGGGGTGTCATGGCTGAAACTTGGACAAGAAGAAGCCACATCAAGACATCCTGTAGAGCCAGCGTGGCGGCACATGCCTTTAATCCCAGCACTTGGGAGGCAGAGGCAGGTGGATTTCTGAGTTCGAGGCCAGTCTGGTCTACAAAGTGAGTTCCAGGACAGCCAGGGCTACACAGAAAAACCCTGTCTCAAAAAATCAAAAGAAAAAAAAAAAAGACATCCTGTAGATTTGGGATCCTCCAGGAACCCACAGAACAACTAGAATACACTATGTACCAGGCATGGGTCTAATCCTTCTGGGAATATCACCTCTTTTCTCTTCTCAGCCATACTCAGCTGTCTTTGGGCCTCCCTCTTCCAAGAAGTCCACTGAGGTTTTCCTGTGACCCTGCAGTGCCCACAGGCCAGGAGCAGCATGACTGAGCAGCAGCCTCAAGCCTTGTGCCTAGAACCAACTGTGTAGCTTAGGAAGCTCTTTCACCAGAGCTGCTAGCCAGCTTCACTTTGATCCATGGGCTAGCCTCATACTCTACCTCACTACAGGCCAAGCAAGCATCTGTGGTAAGGAGGCTGGTGACGAAGGAGGGAAGTTGCTACCTTGTGCCAGCCTCCAAGGAGTGAGACCTTCCAGGAGGGGTAGCTCCTGTGACCACCGATGTGCCCTGGGACACCGATGTGCCCTGTGACCACCGATGTGCCCTGTGACCACCGAATTGCCCTGTGACCACCGATGTGCCCTGGGACACCGATGTGCCCTGGGACCACCGATGTGCCCTGGGACACCGATGTGCCCTGGGACTTGGACCACAGCAGTGAAAAGGAACGAACAGCTGAGATGCCTGGGGGATGACACATCTGGACAGATGATCCCTGAGGCCACCCAGTTTACCTGGATACCACTCTGGGGCAGACAAGGTCTCCTTTACTCACCGAGGCTGCTCAGAGGCCTATGATGGGGGAGGGGCACCAGAAAGGGGGCACTCCCTCTTACCCTTCTGGATACAAGCTCGTCTATGCTCTCACAGTATGTAAGCCCCCGGCCACACTTCTGACTGGCTTCCTCTGGGTGCTGCACATGTCTGCAACATGAAGCCACACCTACCCTGGCGGAGCGCAGAGGATGGTGGGTCAGGTCCTAGGTGGGCAGCCTTCCCTTCTCACACCAGCCCTGACAGTACAGGAATTAATGACAGAGCCAGATTGAGCTCAGGTGACCCCGCCACCTTCTCAGCCCCTGCAGCTATGTACACATCGGTGCGGAGAATATGAACACTGTGGCCAAACATGCCTGGCCCCAGTGATTTAACATATGACCTCCTACCCGTGCCTCAGTTTCTCCGCCTGTAAAGGAGGGTTCAATAGCTGAGACATCCATGCCAGAAGATGTGTAGCCCTGTGGGATCTGCTCCACCAGAACAAGACACTGTCACTGTCACCAGGCCAAACAGAAGACTCTCATGTTTGAGCCCTTCTGGGAACTGTCTTTGGTTTTTTTGTTGTTGTTGTTTTGTTTTGTTTTGTTTTTTTGTTTTTTGTTTTTTTTGTTGTTGGTGGTGGTGGTTTTTTTTTCTTCTCCAATGTTGAAAACATCTCAAAAGATGAAGTGACGGCACAGAAAACCAGAGACGTGTACCCAAGGCCTGGCTGTCTTGCTCCCAGAAACTACCCAGCTAGTCAGTCAGACCTGAGGATGAGCCCCGATCCCCACTTCACCATACTCTGTGTCTGTCCACACTCACTGACCCCTCACGGAGCAGAGCACAAACTCCCTCCCACTTCGAATGCCTCATAGGCCTTCTGGGATCCAGCCCAGCCTCAGGCTTCAACCAGGGGCACAGCCCACTCAGGTAGCATTGGCCTAGGTGTCTGTCAATGCCTGGTCAGGCTGCTGATGTGTGAATACTTCTGGAATGGGGTTCCCAGCATTGCGTTGGTCCCTTCGCGCATTTCAACAGCCATGGTGGGTCCTTAGGTTTGCCAGGACCTGCCTCCCTCTGTCCCTATCTCATGGCACCTTGGTTTTATTTTCTGGACCTTCGGTCCCATAAGCTTCTCCTCATGGGATGGGCCACCCAGCTCCCTTCTCTTCCCAGTAAGGCTGCTACAAACAGGAGAAATCTTGCCCTACTCTTCTAGGCTAGACAGATCTTGGTTGACAAGACAGGAAATGGGTCGATGCTCTTAGAGCTGATACATGTGGATGCCTTTAGCAACTGCCTCTGTCCTTCCCCAGAGTCCGTTTATACAGCTGGCCCTGGAGCCCTGACGACCCCACAAGCCTTCCACCTTTCTCCTGCTGAGAAGCGCCCATTTTTGGTTATGTGAATGTTTAGTATTCAGCCAATAAGCTTCCTATTGTATACCTCTGGCACCAGAGTGGAGCAGAAGGAAGCTAAGTGCAGCACTGGGCTTTTCCAGACCCCACCCCTGTCACCAAGGACCTCACTGCAGTGTCCTCCCTGCAGCCTACCTTCCGGCCCGCCTCGTTATTGTGTAAGTTCATGAGGGTCCGGGCATTCTGCTTGATCTCCCGGGCATCCACGAAGACCTTGGCGAAGCCGATGCCGTAGCGGATGTCGGCAGAGCAGCCACCCCACTTCCAGCCCTCGTCCCGATGGTACTGGCCTTGCTTCTCCTTGTCGCAGCCACAGTCGCTCAGGTTGCCCTGGGTGCAGGCAGCAGTGATGGCATGGGCCACACCCGCAGCGATGATCGCATAGGTGAAGGCGGCCTCCCGACTCCCTGGGGGCAGAAGAGTAGAGAGAGCTTTGTAAGAGCTGATCTGGGAGACCCTCTGGTAAGGGCAGCTGGGGAGAAGGTGAGGACCGGCTCGGGAGAGAGGCTGAGCGCGGTGCAGTGGCTTTCCAAAACTCAAGCAGAGGTCTGACGCTGCCTATGCAGAGAGCTCCTTGGGGTGGTGATGATACCTGGAACAGTCATCAAGTTCATGCTCACTCTCCTGCAATCCCTGGCCCTCTGCAAAGCTGAACATGGGGGTGGGGAGCTTCTATCCCATGTCCACCCACTGCCTCTCCCAGCAAGCTTGACAGGACCATGTCACTTGTATGTGCTCAGATCACAGAAAAGCAACATTTATGAAACACCTGTGGCATGCTTAGGCTGAAGCTGGGGCCATTAATCCTTGCCTTTGTGACTTAACCAGTGACCACCCCTGTCCTGTGCCTCTGTCTCCTCGGCTGTGGCAGTGACAAGTAGCATTAAGTGTTTGTCTTCAAAGCTCTACCCAGTACTCAGCAAGGGGCATTGTTCCACTGTAAGGGGTAGAGAGGTCTGAGCATCAGGATGTAGCCAATACTTGAGTGGGTGCACGTATCATGCTGCTACTTAGGTTCTCTGGCCTCTGTCTCCCCTCTGCCAACTAGGTTCAAGGGACGTGTGTGCACTGTGGGGTGAAGGAGAGCCAGACTTGCCCATGGTGGTCCCTGAATGAACCCTGGGCTCTTACAGCCTGGGTGCTGAGGAAGGAGCTGGAGCTAGAGCAGGTACACAGGTAGGGGAGTGCACCTCAGAAGGGTGTGTGTTCTGGGAGCTGGGGCAGAGTTGGCAAGGGGCTGCTGGGGAAACTGAGGAATCGGTGACAAACCTTGGCCTCCGCCTGGGGCTCCCTCCAACCTGCTTCATACACCACCTGTCCTGCCCCCAACCATTGCTGCTCTGGTGTCTTCTTGGCTGGGCAGAGCCGGTATTGCTCTGCCTTTCATAAAACCCACCCACAGCATTCCTGTCAACACAGGCTTATGTTAGATTTCATTTCTGCCACTTACTGACTACTATGGGATAGTCTCTCTTCTCTTTCCATCTGTGAGCCCGGGATAATGCCAGTGCCTAGCCAAGAGGGGAATGTGAGTCCCATGAAAAATGCTTAGCCCAGAGCCTGGCTTAACAACTGAGGTCCTCAGAGTGGAGCCCCTGTCCTTCTTCAAAACTGCAGCTCAACTCTGTGCCTTGCAGAAGATACTTAAAGTACCTGCTGAGTTCCCCAGGCCCATAGAGAGGCAAAGAGAAAGCCCCCAAACCCGGGTACCAACTCACTCCAGAAAACCAAACACACAAGAAACCAAACTCTAGGAAAGGCACTAACAGCAGTGTCAGACACACAAGGGTTTTTGGAGAAAGGGGCCATCAGAGGTGATTGGTCCACTCTTTCCAGCTGTGTGACCCCAGGTGAAGCAACTGTGTCTCTGTGCCCAGCTCCTCCACTCTTAAAGGGGTTATAACAGCACCTGCTCTCCAGTGAGGTTGTGAGGAAGATAAAATAGTTACCCCTGTTAAAGTAGGAGAAAGCATGCCAAACACTAGCCATTACAGCATTTATGGGAGACAGCACTAGCTGGTCCTCACAAAACCAAAGGGGAAGGGCAGCTCTTTTGCCAGCATTTGATGGAACCAGGAGAGTAGTCTGGCTTATTCAGGGCACCCAGAGCAGAGCTTCACACCTGCCCCTGCCTATCTCAGATGAACGAAAGCTATCCTGTGATTAAATCACTTCAGAATAGGGGAGGTCGTTGCTGCCAGAGTCCAGCAGGTGGAAGAAGCTATGCTCCCATAAGCAGACCCACATACAAACTGTGGGGTGACCAGTGAGCTCCATGCTCCCTGTGGTAACTGTGCCCGCCTGCCACCCAGCATGTGAGCGTCTCTGTTTCTCTTGGGTCTCCTGAGCCACAGAGTGATGTAGGTGGTGAGTGGTAGCCAGCTGTTGAGAATGATGGCTATGGCTGTGGCCGTGGCTTCTGTCCCTCACATTCCCTGTGGCAAGGGAAGTGTAGCCACGCTTCTAGTTAAAGGTGTGCCTGACCACACAGAGTCTGATCCCGGGCCATGCATGGTGACTATCTTCCTGACAAGATGGCGCTTAGCACCCCTGCTCTGAGAAGCAAGGAGGGACAGCTACCCTCGCTTAGCACGGGGGCTCGAAGGGCAGGTTCTATTTGTACCCATGCTCAGCCCTCTGGGATGCTGAAGAGCTGCTGTTGACAGAATGTGACAGATCTGAGGACTCCTTCAAACCTGCCAGAGGCTGTGTGACCTCAAGGAATGCACTTAGCCTTGCTGTGCCTTGTTTAGTCCTTTCTCTGTGAGTACCTCTAACCCAAACGGGATGAGAGGTAGGCACCATCCAGTCCACACTACACACTTCTGTAAGAATCAGGAATAACACCAGATTTGTAACCGGTGCAACCACGGGCTGTTACGAAGGTGCCAAGACCCCCTGTCCCACCCCCACCTTAGTTTCCTCATAGCCCTTCTTACTGCATCTGTCCGGGTCACTCATTCCCACTGTCCCTAGAGAATATAACTTCCTTCAGTGTAGCACTCTGGCATAGATGCCTGCCCTGGAGGAGGAGGAATGGAGACCAGCCACAAAAGCAGCAACAGCCTCGGGGTGCACGGGGTGCGGCTCACTCACAGCTCACGTCAAAAGGACGCTGTCCTCAAGAGCAGCCCCTCAGCTGGAGAGGTGGCTAAGGAGTTAAGAGTGCTTGTTGCTCTTGCAGGGGACCCAGGTTCAGTTCACCACCTTTCACTCAAGTTCCAGGGGATCTCATGACCCCCACAGGCATCAAATGAGCACATGGTACCCATATATACATGCAGGTAAAATATTCATACAGATAAAATAGAATAAAGTAAAATAAATAAACGGCCCATCAAGTGAGTTAGTAACAGTACCCCACATTTTACAGATGAAAATACAGAGGCTCAGGTATGTCTGAGCAGGCAGAGGTGGAGACTATGGTAAACAGGCTATGTGCCTCTTAGCCCATTCTGTCTACCACAGTCAGGGAGCCAGCACAGTCATCTTTGGATCTGCAGACTCAGAGAGACAAAGGTGGACAAGGAGAAATATTTGTTGTGTACCTACTAGGTGAAAGACTCACACCTGGGTCTCTGCGCTATATTTTGCAACAGCCCCCAATGTAAGACAATACCCAAATTAACTGATAATGAAGGTTTCCTGCCTAGATAGACTAGAGCTGTGAATCAGAGCCTTTGCTGGACAGCATTGTCCCTTAGCCCTGCCTTGCTACCTGCCTTGTCACTGTATGTGAAACTCATGGTTAGAGCTCTCTCCAGAATGCATCACTTCTATCAAGAGATGACATCTAGTTATCAGTTAATACTTGTCAATCAGGTCAGACCCTGGCACCCTGGGAAGGAAATAGAGTGATGGCAGATCCAGCAGGGAAGGGTCCTAGATCCCCAAGTCCCATTCTCAAGAAGCCACCCAACACTCTGAGGCCGCCTTCCCTGGATTGGGGGTGGGGGAGTGGGGCTCAGAGAAAAGGTACTGATGGATGTCACAGACACGGGTATAGCCAGAGGCATTGAGAGGTCACAGGGTGTCCCTATTCATGATCTGAGCCATTCCCGAATCCCAGTGGTCCACATTCTTCCCGGCACAGTCCGGAGAAGCCCTCACTGGGACACTTACTGAGCACATGTCATTGAGCTTGCAAAATATCTGCAAAGAAGTTCTGAGAGGTTCCTTCAGTTCCTGCAACAATGGTGGATGGGACCGGATGGCACCTCATTGATACACAGTATGTCAAGTCTTCAGAAATGGGCTGCTGGTGAGGCTGCGTCTGAACACCTTGCCGAGAGGGACAAACCAAGGCAACCAACCTGAGAGGCAGACTGACCTTTGTCACCCCTTTCACAAAAGGCAGGTCATGAGGCCCAGACACAAGCCCTGACAGCTGGACTGCAGGGTACAACCCGCTCTCCTGTGGCTCCTGGCTCTTATTCCAGCCCACCAATTCACAGCCCACCTCTCCACCAGACCTTCCACACATCTGGTGAGTGGATGCCAGCTCGGCTGAAGCTGTCCCCTGTGGTGATGAGGAGCCTGACCTGAAGTACCGATAGCAGAAGAAAAGAAAGGTCTTCATCCAAACCGTGACCTCTGTCACCTCAGCCAAGCATGTGCCCAGCCCCTGCCCTCAGTGGACATTTCCTGAGCACCTACTGTGTGCTAGGCACTGTGCTGCCAGGCTGGATGAGCTAAGATGTGGGATTCAGGTGTGGCTCTGCCTTTGCAAGGAGACAGAAAGCAGATTACATCACTCTGTCAGCTGAGGGCACCGAGGGAAGGGGGAAAATACCTCAGTGACAAGGACTGGGACTGTCAGAGTTCGAAAGTTCTGTGAGGAGAAGGGTCTCCTAGACAGGGGCACCCAGATCCTGTCTTTGGCTGGTGTGAACCAGGTAAGCCAGGGATGAAGAAGAGCAGACCGAGTAGGTAACATAGGGAAAGCTGATGAGTGTCGGGATCCTGTCGTGGGCAGAGCCTTCTCCTGTCCCTAGAGTCAAAGAAATGATGCCCAGAGACAGAAGGAAGGTCTGCCTGAGGTCACCCATGACTCCAGAGACTAGACTAGAACCAGCCCCCAGGCCCCCAGCAAGGAATCCCCTCCCCCCCTCCACCTTGCCCTCAAATCTCACTGGACATATATCAGGGGTTTCTACACAGAAACCCAGGGGACCAAGGCCAAGTGTCTTCAGCTCAGTCTGGGTGACAGGGTGCTTGCCATCCACTCCCACTACTCCATACTTAGCTGGGTGACTCTGAGCCCACACCCTGAGTCCCTGAGTCTCAACATTCCCATCTGCGTGCTTAGAACGCAGGGGCCACTGGCAGGCTACCCTGAAGACCAGTGAGGCTCCTCAGGAGCCTCTAGGAGAATGTCAGCAAGGGGATGGGAGCAGGGGGTAAATGTTCGTGCAGAGGTGAGGCCAGAGCCTGGTTGACGCCCTCTGTGTACGACTCCATAGCAGTCCCATGGGGACAGAGGAAATGAGCCCTGTTCAAGCTGGCCCCAAAGATTCCATCCTCCGCCCTTTGCGATCGCTGCCCGTGGTTTGCACCGGAATATTATCTGGGTGTATTTACGGTATCTCACTGGAAACCACAGAGTGCATTGTAGATTTTTTTTTCTCTTTTGCTATTTAAAGCCAATGGGTCAGAGAATGAGCCGTCTACAGTGACACCAGCAGAAACGTCCGGTGATCAGGAAAACAGGCAGATGGAAAAAGGTTGCTCTCGCCAGACTGGTGTGGTAGCTGTTCACAGACCAGTGTTCTGCCACACGGTAGTCAGGAGAGGCCCTGTGCATAGCCAGGTGATTTAAGGGTTAGGGATCATGTGTGGGAGGCTGAGCCAGGTGAAGAGACAGGAGACAGGAATGGGGAAAGGACGGATTCACTCCACTCTAACCTGCTGCTCCAATCCCCAATCCAGGGAAGGAGACTCTGTCTGTGGGTTCTCCTTCCTACAGAGTCAGGCCACGGCACACTGCTAACTGTCCCCCAGTGGTCACCATCCATCTACTATGACTCTTCCCTAAGTGCCTTTCTGCCACTCTATGAGGCACCATAAATGTATCCAGGTGGTTTCAAAGCATGACCCTGGGTAACCTGGGGTCTCAGCCTGGCTCTGCTTTCCGGCACGGCAAGACCCTGAGAAAGTTAACTTTTCATGTCTGTACTAGGAATTATGAACAATCTTTCTTAAGAAGTTGTTAGGAGCCTGACCCACACCTGGCAGGAATCAGTAAAGGCCTCAAAGCAGAGGCATTGTTGGCTAGACTGGTATCTACCATGACGTGGCTGCAATGTCCCCACTTCTGAGGGCCTTCCTGATGTCCTCTCCCTTCATTTGTGGTCAGCACTTTATCCATTTGCATTTTTTACTGACTTGAATTTTCTTTCTCTCCCCATGAGGTTATGGGGACCTGGATTATTAACCTATGAAATCTCCAGGTTGAATGAATGACTGTGGGAAAGTGATTGTGTGAGTGTGTGTGTGTGAGTGCGAGAGTGTGTGTGTGTGTGCTGGACTGTCTACCATAGGGAAGCTGGGAAGACCATGCAACAAAAAGCTCATCTCAAAGAATAGTGTCAGGAGAGCGAAAATCCAGGATGAACTGAGGCTTGAAAAAAAAAATGCAAACGAGACAAAAAGCCCTTTGTTGGCTGTGTTCTAAGCGAGAATGGGTAAAGAAAAGGGCTTTTGCTTGGGCAAGATGGCGTATTGTTAAGAAAGGCAGAGAGAAAGTGGAGCTGGCCGCCCCTCGCTCTATCTCCCTCCCTGGAAAGGACTTCCCATCCATCCTGCCAAGCAGCCAAACACTGCTCCACTTTCACAGGCTGTGGGTAAAAAGACAGCCTTTGGGAGACCTGTAGGGGTTCTCAGGCAAGGGATGTGGATCGTCCCCTCCAGTAAAGGAGTGCAAGGCTCAAACAACTACCCCAGGGAGAAAGGATGACATGCTCTTGGGAGCAATGCATCAGAGTTTCCCAAGCGCTAGACAGAGGCGGGTGGACCTGAGGCTGAGTCCTAGGTCATGTGTGCCCATCCCTGGAAAAATTCTGCAGGAGGGTACCAAATCAGAGGCTGTGAGCATTTGGAAAGGAATGTAGCAGCCCCTGAGCACATGATGGGAAACCACCAATTCTTTGTTGATAATGCTGGCGACATAGCAAATTTCTGTGTGTACAAAGAATGTGATTACCACCCAGCATCCTGATCGAATCTCTTGGACAGCTCCCTGCCAGCGCAGAACCTTTGGATATGATGGGCAGAACCTTTCCATGGGAAGGCTGGGAATGACAGAACACGTCTGTAACCATAGTCCTTGGGAATGAGGAGAAGTTTAACACCATCCTCAGCTGCATAGTGTGTTTGAAGCCGGTCTGGGCTTAATGAGACCATATCTCAAAAATAAAGGAAAACAAAACAAAGAACCGCCTGGGATCCCTGGTTCTCCCTTTCTCTCTGAAGCCTCTTTGCCATCCCTGTGCATCAGCCCAGCATCCTGCTGGCCCAGCATCTCTAGAATCCAGGATCCTACACAAGTCACAGCACTGCTCAGCCATCCCTGCCACCCCTCTCCATCCTGTCCTGTAAGACCAGCCCCTACTTCAGGTGGCCTTGCAAGCAGCTCTGTGTTACAGCCCTTGTGGCTCTCCATTGACAGTGTACTTCAATCCTGGCTTTATCTGTTCCCATCAGATGGTGAGAGTACCAGGTCAGAGCCTGTGGCTGACGAGTGTGTTGCTCACCAGTTTTTATTGCAGAGATTTCTCTCTGTGGGACAGGTGAGTGAGTGTAGCGTGTGCAAATAGGTATGAGGGGACCTTAGCCTACAAGCATTTAACAGCCCTGGATTTAACCAAACACTACTCAGAAGCAGTGAAATGCTCTGGGCCTAGGCTTCGGGTCTGAGCTCTTCATTCTGTGCCATGCACTCCTGGATATATGTCAGACATGTCTGCGAGTTTTTAACTCCCCTTGTGTGAGACATCTGGCATCTGAGTTTCCTGGGTGCCTTCTGGGAGTTGCTGAGGAATGCTGACTGAAACAGATCTCATTAACCCCCAACCACATCAGATGCTGGGAAGGCCCCTGTTCTGGACCCATAGAAAAGATATTGGACCTGAGAGACAGGTGGCCCCACATCATACTCTGAGTTCGCTTGCTGGTGAGGATATCGAAGAGTGGCCATTCCCAGGATGCAAACCTCCGCAGCACTATATCTTGGAATAGCTGGGACCTCTATGTGGAGGCTGTTTAAATTGTTTCTAGTGCCTTTAGGATGCTGGTGGACACGCTGGCCCTTTCAGAGCAAAGAGTGTTACATACTGAGTTCCCCCAGTCACCAGCCATGAAACCAAACCTCTGCCACATGGACTGGAGATCCAATCAGAGTAGGGGGTATCAGGAAAATGATGTCTGGGCAGTGACTGTGTGAAGATGGTTTGAACAAGAGGTGATGTGAAGCAGGCAGATTTGGGGACACAATATGAAGTCAATGTAAAGAATTCAGATGTGTAGCCCTGTCCATCACATCAGCATCCTGCTGGCCCATCCTCTCTAGAATACAGGATCCTATACAAGTCACAATACCAACAGTTTCTGCCATACACACACACACACACACACACATACACACATACACACACGCACACACACACACACAAAATGGAACCTGAGGCATGAGTCCCCAAGTTCTGAGCTGTGTCCCTATCAGATTGGCACAGACTCCTTGAAAAGGGAAAGGAGATCCTCTGAGATCCAACTCGCCAGGTGCCAGGGTTTTACATCCTGCAGTATGTGGTGCTTCTGCCACCTGGCATGGTGGACCACGTTGGATGGGCATGGTGAGAGGGGAAAGGTCGCATGCCCTCCCAAAGTCATGGGTGGAGCAGAATAGAAACCTGGAGGTGTGATTCCAATCCTACAGCACATCTACCCGCCCTGGACAGCTCAGCACCAAAAACTCTAAAAACACACAGCTTGAGGCTGAAGGTCTCGAGCCTGACTCACATACACAGACAAATCCCTCCAGTCCCATCCCTGCTACAAAGCAGCCACAGATGCAGCTGGATCTTGCCTCACTATTACACTGGAAGGAAGGGGCATGAGAAGGGGCTGCCTCAGTTCCGGGCCATATTTGAGTCTCAGTGAAGAAGAGCAGAGAGTGAAGCTCCCCACTGGGTACTGCTAAGGCAAACCCTGGATCCCTGTTCCATGCTGTCAGTACTACAATGTCATCCTGGCCCAGTGGGGAAACCTGCAAGGCAATGGAGAAATGGGCAAAAGGCATGAAGAGGTAGCTCGTGGGTAAATAAATACAACCCTCTTCCTTTAGTAGGAAATATGAACCATAGAGACAGGTGTCAGGGAGCTCCCTAAGGGGCGCCCACTCAGCCTGGCAAGAATGTGGAGGTCTGAGAAGTCCTGTTGGGGAGGCTGTGAGTGACACTGTGGAATGACAGAGGTAGAATCTACCACAGTCATCACTAACTACAACTGAAATGAAATAGTGTCATGGGGAGGTATATGTGTCATGACGAATAAAATATAAGCCAGAAGGGGCAACCTCCCACCCTCTGCACTCATGGGAGGGTCAGGTCCCATGATGAAGGACCATCACTCATCCACCATGGGAGGGTCGGGTTCCATGATGAAGGACCATCACTCATCCATTGGATCTGAGGAAGAGACACACTTTTTAAGAAGATAGGGGCTGGAAACGTAGTTCAGCAGCAGAAAGCTTCCCTAGCTGGACTAAGGGTCTGAGTTCAATCCCTGGCACAGAAGAAAGAGATGGGGATGGGTGGGGCTAAAGGCCTCCTACCTCCTTGGGGTAGGTCAGCTGACTAAACATATCATGTCATACACTACACTCTCAGGAGAGACTCACTGTCTAGAAGTCTCTTACCTGGGCCCTCTTCCTGTCTCCTAGAGCCCTATTCATAGTTCCCTTGGTTTTTCAGTCACAGCCAGTCTCTTCCCTTGCTTAGACCCAGACCACTCTTCCCACTTTGGGGGTCCCACCTCTGGGCCCCTTTCAGCCCTCCAGCACCTGTATCAAGTCATAGACCATGCCATTGCTTGCTGCTACAAGCTCAGTCACGTCCCAATAACTCACACTGAAGCTCTGACTCCTAGGTCTCCAGAATGCGGCTGCAATTGGAAAGGGCTTTAAAGAGGTGGTTAGGTTAAAATGAGGTTAATTGTGGGGCCAAATCCCATGAGACTTGTCTTTTTAAAAGAACCACGAGAGTTTACATGAGGGGAAGGATGACCATGTGAGGACACATCCACATAACAGCTTTACCATGGGTGGTAGAATGCTTTTCTGGTAAGTTCAAGGCCCTGGTTAGATCTCCAGCACCAGGGGAGGAAACCTGCGGGATGGGGGGTGGGGAGAGGAGCCTTATGCAAGTCCAAGAGAGAGGGTTCAGGAGAAAGCAACACTGCCAGGCCCTGATCTTGAACCTCAGCCTCTGATAGAAATAATTCCATCTGTTTAAGCCCCAGATTTGACATTTTGCTTCTTCTCCATGAGAGAGAGACAGACAGAGTGGAGGTCTCATGCTGGCGGCCAGCAAAGTATCTTGCCCTTGGGACAGATATGACTGGAAGTCTAGCCTTGTCAAACTATGTAATCAGAGGAAGTATCAGGACTTTCATAGTGTGGCTGGAGATAGCCCAAGGCTCTTTCCTGAGGTCTTGAACTTGTGGTCCTGAGACTAAAATGGCCACCTGTCTGTCCCCCTGGTCCAGCTGTTCTGAGGCCAGCACCAACCCTAGTTTGTCAGCTCCTTAGGCATTTCAACAGTCCCCTTTTCACCTGGGTGTGTTGGACTTGGTTTCAATTTCCACTTCCAGTAGGCCTTGTCTGGGCATGCTCACAGCTTTCTCAGATCTCTATATGAAAATCCAGACACCCAGAAGGGAAGGCAGAGCCAGGGAGCTCAGGCAGAGCAGAGAATCACAGTTGGGATGGGCGTGAGCAGGTGGAAGAAAGAACATCTTCAGACCTCAGCACAGGGAAGTCGAAGCTACCTACCCTACCTCACAATCTACACGCGAACTCCTAACATCCTGAGCTGATGACATGGCTGCTTTCCATGCAAGATTTCCTCTCACAGCTTCACTTGCAGCTAGGTGAAGCCATGTGACTAAGTTCTAGCCAATGGGATCTATGAAGATACGGAGGGTGGGGCTTCTGAGAAGTCCCTACAAAGGCAACAAGTGTGCCCTATCGTTTAGAGTGGCAGAGGGAGGGGCTCCATATGTCAGGGAGACTTCACCTCTGATTCTCACCCCTAGGAGACAGCTCTAGTCAGCTGAGGCAATCAGCTGGTGGGGGTGAGGGGACTTGGTTAAGGGACCCAAAAATCCCAAACTTGAGAGATAGCAGGATACCTGTTACTGTAAGAGAAAGGTTTGACTCATATGAAGTCAATGGTGGGTCAGTAGTCATCAAATAGTGACAATGATTAAGGCTCAGATCATACTTTGGTATTTGTGGCTATGGTCAGAATCTTCCAACAAACCCTAAAAGTCCTAGAAATTCAAGCTCCTTAGTCTGGGATACCTTATCTTTGGGCTCTATCTCCTATTTTCCCCCAGGGTACCCCCACATCGCTAGGTCAGATGTTTTCTCCTAGTTAGCTTTACCTGTCCCAACTGGCATTTCCTAACCCAGTCCTTTGTTGCTTCCCAGGATACGGGTGGCATCCCTCCTCCTTAGACTGTATTGAGGCTAATCCCGCAGTATGCTGCCAGATGTGGGGGTGCTAAGATCCAGGGGAGCCTCCATCCTGATCCCCTCCGCCACAGCCCAATGGGCATCATCACAGTGTGGCCATGGGGTGGCTGCACCCATGCTAAAACAGCAAGCCATAAGAGATGAACTCTGTCCTGGGAGACCCTGTCACTCACTTTGGCCAAGTCCCTTCTGAGCCTCAGTCTACTCATCTGTAGCACGTTCGCTCATGATGTCCCAGCAAGTCCATCAGGTTTAAAACGGTGTCAGAGCGCCATCCTGGGTGTTGGGATTTGAAGAGGGATAGAACATTTGAGAAGGACAAAGATGAAAGGGGACAAGCAGAAGGCTCGGGAGGCAGGGATTTCAACTGCAATCTTGGTGTCAGCACCATCCTGTTGCCTGAGATAGGTCGGTCCACTCCTCTCATCCAAAACAAAAACCAAAAACAAACAAACAAATAAAAAAACAAAAAACCTGATTCTGATGTTGAGGAGAAGGAGAGGCCAGGGGAGAAGGAAATTCATGTAGCCAAGATCCAGACAGGCAGTGCCAGGAAAGGGGCTCCACAGGAGGGGACCTGCCTGTTCCTGTCATATTGACCACAGGGCCCAGTTCTGTAGTCAGTACAGTCTAGTGACCAAAGTAGAGCTGTGGCAAGACTGTCCGGAGGCAGGGAAGGATGCAGTCACTGTGAGCTGGCCGGAGCCCCTGCCCTCCTGGAGTAGGTAGAATGCACTGAGATGATGTGAGAAGCTGGATGAAGCAGAGCCAAGGGAGCGGGCAGGGGCAGGCTCAAGAGCCTTGAGTGTACACGGACGCTTCATACTGTGGTACCCACCTCTATGTAAGCACTGAGGCCTTCAAGAGAAGGCAGTGTAGAAAAGTGGATGAGGCTGAGTGGTCACGAAGAACCCAAGGTCTCAACAGCAGGTGGGCAATGGTTTCCTGCTGGCTGGGATGAGAGGCCCTTTCACGGGTCTTCCCTAGAGTAACACTGTGACCTGGTTTCTACTTTAAAATGGTTCCTTCCTGCTGGGAGCAAGGGGGAGGTGGACTAGCCTGGGAACCCAGATGACAGCAGGGAGGCTGGGGAATGCAGAGGATGCAGGAATGGACTGGAGATTTGGAGCATCCCGCTGGAGTACTGGTGCTAGGACTGAGGAGAGCAAAGGGGGCTTTGCAGCAGAGCTGTGTTGATAAGCACAGCCCAGAGGGACCTGTATTGCCCTGTCCCTCAGGGAGGGTCACAGTGCAGAAGCAAGTATGTTGACATCTTGGCCCCCAAGTCAGGACAACTACAAGGAAGAAGATGTCTCCACATCCTTTCCTGCAGCCCAGGATCTCCTGAAGATCACTGACTTTCTCTACGCCCATTCTACCACAAACATCACAACTGCCTTACAAGTTGAATGCATGTGTGTGCATGCTCAGGCATACATACACGTCTGCACATGCCAACCCTCCCCCCCCCCAAGCACTGCTGTAGGAATCAGGTGGATTGTGTCATAGGACTGTGCGTGCTGGACCACAGCAGGGAGTGGTGGGGACTGTGGCAGAGAACAGGCCACTCATATCTTACCCTTGGGTGACTGTATCTCAGCTCTAACCATCACAATGATTCCCTATGCACATTAAGTAACCAAGAGATCCACCTATTTCCCAAAAGAGGCGGCAACTCCCTACGGTGGGTAAAACACCCCACATTTAAATTCAGGCCTCATTTGAAAACATGTTAGATCTGCCAGTAAGCCTTTAGGCCATTAGTTGGTGCCCGTAACCAGCAAAGTGGCATGGCTTCCAGATGCAGTCCTGGACATCAGTCTGAGCCAACCATGCACAAGATACAGTTAGCAAGGGTACTGGAACTAGTGCAAATGAAGGGACCACAGAGAGCTCCCAAAGGGTACAGCTCCTCATAGCTCAAAAGACCCTGCGCAGGGTGTCTGATGATCACATACCCACTTTGAGCTCCTTCCCGAAGACAGTACGCTCTCCCAGCGCTGAGCAGTTCCAACGGCCATTGCGGAACTGAAACTGACACTCGTCCAGGCCCATTTGGGAGCCTTCTCCTATGACGATGATGGCGTCCGGCCGGCTCTGGCAGATTGCCCGCTGTCTGGGAGCCAGGCCTGGGATCTTGTTACAGATGATGCTCGCACCCAGAGCTACCACCGAAGAGAAGCCACTGGAGGGGACACAGAGATAGGGGGTGAGACCTGGAGGACGGCTCTGACTGGCAGGTGCCGGAGAGGGGGTGATGCCCTCTCAGTTACTACAGAGGACCTCCCACAGAGCCACAGTCCGATGAAGTCTGAGGCAGGGCAGGGCAGGACAGGGTTTTGGCCACAAGTCTTCTAAACACCTAGCTGATGACCAGGAAATACCTGTCCCTGCAGCGAGCCATGACACCATGGGACCCGAATCTCAGAGAAACAATTTTCTAGGGCCCAAGGAGGCAGGTCCCCTTTCCACCAAAGCCTTCCTTCACTTTCTAACCTGGAGCAAGTTCACAAACCCTCTATGTATCTCAGAGCCTGCACTGCTTAAACAAGAGCTTCTGAGGCAGTCTGCACCCCGGAGGGTTGATAGGAAGCACATGTTGAGGTGCCATTTTTATTGCTTTTAGAACTTACCCAGGGCTAGTGCTGGAGTCATCTAAACAGCCCAGGTAAAATTAGAATACCACAAACATGTCACACACAGAGTAGGTGACACAGGACTACCAGACTGAGAAACCTCAAGGGACTTGGGGACCTTAACCCTCGGACCCAGCAGAGAGGTTCAAAGTCACTGCAACTCTTAACCGGGACCTCCCTCCAACTGCCCTGGAGAAAAGGCCACGCCCCCTGACCTCCGCCTCCTCCCGTCGGGTAGCTGGGTCCCTAGTGAGCCAATGAGGTGTCCGGTCCTAGAGAAATCAGGGAGTTTTATTTTCTGTGGCTTTCCCCTTCTCCAGTCTTCAGTGTCTCCGCCCCTCGTTTCTAATTAAAAAGAAGATAATACCTAACGCGGCCAGAGCCAATGAGCCCGACCTCGCTTCCTGGATGCTGGATGAGTGGATGAGCACAGGGCGGTAGTGCGCGGGCCAAGATGAAGATTAAAGCAAGTGGGAAAAAAAGAAAAGCCATCCAGACGCGGGCGAATCAATAACACTTAAAACACACCCGCAGGCAGGCAGCGCGCGAGCCCAGAAGCCGCCTCTCGATCCGCGGTTGAGCTGGAGGCCGCCTAGTCCACTCAGAGCACACTTGGTTTTGAAATCCCGTTCCAGAGAGGTGGGGTTGGGGAAGTGGGAACCCTGAAGGTGGCGGCGGAGAAACACAAAGGGTCTGCCATACACGCCCCCTGGCCTTGGGTCCAGTTCTTCCCAAGGCAACGACAGTAGGTTCGCGGGTAGTAGGGGGGTGTATAGAGAGAGACAGGTGTGAAGCCTACCAAGGTGGCTCTTTGGTACTAGGACCTCTGATTAAAGCCCACCCACGTCCCCCAAACCGTGCTGCACACAAGTGACTTCCTAAGTACAAAGAGAGAGACCGCGCAACGCAGCGCAAGAAGCCACCTGCTTCCACTTTCCAGTAAGAGTGTCGCCTGCCCCACCTCCTGACACGCCTGGGTTCTTTGGCTCCCACCCCAGCGACCCCAGGGTCGGCTGTCTTGCTTTCCTTGGGTGGCGGCTAGAGAGCGTCTCTTCTTGGTGTCTCCAACTACCCATTAACTATCTCTGGTCTTACTATTTGGTTCTGATTGTTAGATGTACTGTCTTCCTAGCTTGGGAAGGGGGTCTGAGGGCCGCTGGAAATGAGGTAGTGCCAGGGCTCTGAGGGGTGGTTTATGCTTTTGCCAGAGAACACCCCGAGTCCTGGGTCCCATTTGCTACCTGAGGAGCCCTGCCTGCAAAAGGGCTGCGCCCACAATATCGCGCATAGAATTCCTGCTGGGAAATGAGCTCTCTAGGGGTGGCTGTGGTCCTGCGGGATCTACTGTGCTTGTGGCTTGCGCACAGGGGCGGGGGGGGGGCGGTCCCTGGGGACCCCGTGGAGCAGCTATTCGCTTCCAGAAACACCGAACTATCTGTTTCTGGGGGGTATCCCTGACTCTGAGATCCTTGGGATGTCCGATCCTCTGCCTGAGTCTGTGGAATTGTGTGCGCCCCTGGGATGTCCGCTCTCGGGGAGACTTTGTGCCCTCAGGGTTCCTGCACCGCCCACTGCCTCTCCTGAGTTAAGTTGGGCAGCGCGCCTTCCTCCCCGGCCCAGTCAACTTTGCCTCCGCTGCACGCGCGGAAAGAACGCGCGCGGTGCTTACCCGATCCGGAGGTAGACTATGCCCAGGCTGAGAAAGAGGTGGCCCAGGCAGCGCCGCGCTTTCCGGGTCATAGTCCCCGCTGGTGGCGGGTGCCGCGGGCCGGGCTGTGCTGATCCCGCCAGCCGGGCCCGGCGGGGCAATCCACATAGCCTGCGCAGGGGGCGCGGGCCGAGGCTCCCTGGGCGGTCCGTCGGTGCGTCGGTCCGCGCTGGGCACTGGAGACTGTCCCAGAGCGCGGGAGCCGCGGAGCCGGAGGAGGGGGAAACAAGCGCAACGCGGGGCGACGCTGCACGCCAGCGATCGCGGCAAGTGTTTGAGGCGCGGGGACTGCGGGGCGCTGCTGCCTCCCGCCCCCGCCCCTCCCTCTCCGCCCTTCCCCCGCCCGCCTCCCGGAGCGCCCGCCCCGCGCCCAAGCGCCCGCGGGTCGAGGATGTCTGCCCCGAGCGCGCTCCCGCGGCGCTCCTCCGAGCTCGCGGCGGTGGGAGGTGGGGGCGTGGAGCGGAGTTGGGGGTGGAGGGCGGTGGAATCCTGCCTGCCTAGCATCCTTCGCTAACTCGCAGGTTGAGACCAGCAGGTGCCCAAGGGCCATCCTTTGGGTGTAGAGGATATAGGCTCATTCCAGAACCCTCACGCCTTGTTAGAGCTCTGTCACAAGGGCCAGAAACAGGGAACTGGGGTGGAGACTACTGCAGAACTACTACCCCACACATTCTCTCCTCACCCTCGTCTGTGCGAGGGGCTGACTGCACCTAAGGCGAGACGTGACAGGATCCTCCGGAATCTTTCTACCGGTGGAGACTTGGAATTGGACTGGAGCCCAATGACCAGTAGCAGAACCTGAGAGCGCGAGCAGGTGAAAGCTCAGTGCGCTCTCACGGCGACACCTGCTGGGTGCGGCAGGTGGTGCATTCTGGCCTTTTGTCTTTCTGATCAGAGACACCGATCCCAAGTTTCAGTTGGAGAAACTGAGACTCATGGAGTGAAGTCAAACTCAAAGTCACTAACTGGTGAATAGCCAGATTGGAACAAGGTAGCCCCAACTCTAGTGATCCCTACTCTTCTCTCCACTCCGGGCCTGCTTAGCCTTCTAGACTGCAGTTCTTCATGCACACCTTCATGTACAGCCGCTGTTCACGCATGCGTCCACGGGCTACTGGCACCAGCCATGCTGACAACGGCGGATTCAAGGAACACGGGAGACCTTGGTCTGGGGACAGCCTGGGGGACGCTTTCAGAATATGGCCACTACATTTTTCAGCCATTCTCCGTTGCAAGGAGTTCTCTGTGCGCTCCTGCCTTGCCTCTGGGCAGGCCTGTGATAGCTTCCTCGTTGACAGGTGCAGGTGATGGTAAACGAATATTACAGGAGCCCTGTCCAGTAAGCAAATGCATAGCTTCAGATGACACCAGCTGGTGAGGTCACAGGACAGGGTAATGGGAGAGAGGGTTCTGTGCGCTAAAATGTTCGTTTTAGCTCTGAGGAGGTGGCTGGGCTGTCCCCAGCCAGTCACAGGATTTGGGTCCGTTATGGTAGAAGCTAGGAGTCGGTGAAGGAGGAGAAAGGATGAAGAGAAAGAAAGCTGTGGGGGGAAGAGAGGGGGACTGTAGTCCTAGAAGAGTTTAGAGTCCAGTGGAGGCCCTGGAGAATAAAGCAGGTAACTTGTTTGTGTGTGTGTATCTCTGGGTGTCCCATGGAGACACTGATGGGGGCTAGAAAGGGAACTGGACACCGAGGAGCCTGTAGGACTAGGGAGACTCCAACATGGGTTCAGGGACAGATGGGACATTTGTGCTAGAGAACTTTTATTGCCCTTTTGGCATGGAGCTGGCTGAAGTGGAGGTAGCCTTGATCCGCTGGTCCCTCAGCTTCCACCTCAGGGGTGCTGGGATTTCAGACTGTGCACTCCCACCCTGCTTTATAGGATGTCGGGGATTGAACCTAGTTCTTTTCTAGTGCTAAACCAGTACTTTCCCAACTAAGCTATATCATTCCCCCCACACACACACACACACAACCTGGGGGTGCTTTCAGAACATGGCCACTACATTGTTCAGCCGTTCTCCATTGCAAGAAATTCTCTGTGTCCTTCTGGCTCGCCTCTGAGCAGGCCTGTGATGGCTTCCTCAATAACAGGGAAAAGGTAATGGTGCAGGTGAACAGATGCAAACAGGGACCCTGACCCACCCTAATGCCTGATGTGCTGTGAGGAAACCAGGAATATGTACAGCTACTGCAGCCCACAGTCCTAATTGTGTCCTTGGCTGGTGACATCCATCATGATTGCTACACAGGTCACTGAAGGCCCTCCAGATGCCACCAGCCATCCACTCAGTTTTCCTAGCTTCAGGTTTGCCCAGTTGAGGCAGTGTGGTCAGTGACCCATGTGTCGCACTGGGTGTCCTCTTCGCCCATAGTAGATCCTCTCGTATTCCTCCTCTGTCAGGTCCTCTTCAGACAAAGCATCATCTGAGTTCGCCTCCAGGACATCTCTCCGGTGTGTCACTTCCAATATGCACCACTGTCATCTTAGAACAGTCATGCACATCACGGATGTTGGGACACACGTGACCTGCAAGTGGTGACAGCAGCAGACCTGGCAAATGCTGAGGGCATCTTCTGGGAAGGGGGGAAGGAGGAAGATGAGGAAGAACTGATTGGAGATCAAGCTGAGACAGAAGAGTGGGTGGGAAGAACCCAGTCTCCGCCCTTCCCCAGTAAGGAGTTCTCTGTGTCTTCCTGGCTCGCCGCTGAGCAGGCCTGATACCTTCCTCAGTGACAGGGGAACAGTAATGGTGCAGGTGATGCATCACAGATGACACAGGTGATGCATCACAGGTGACACAGATGCATACAGGAGCCATTCTGCGGATGTCAGAATGCCCAGGCCCAGAGGCAGCACTGTCCCATGTCTGCACTGCCCTCAGAGCTACACCATGTTACCTCAGAGCCCTCTGACAGCGCTGTGAGCCCCTGTTCTTATTATCACATCCCCGTGCATATGAGGAATGTGATTGTGGAGTATTAAATATCCCCATATCCTCACAGCCAGTCGTATGTGATAGAGTTGAAATTTGAACTTGAAGCACTGGCTCTAGCCATAGCTCTTGTGTTACGTGTGTGTGTGTGTGTGTGTGTGTGTGTGTGTGTGTGTCTGAAAGGTATTAGATGCACATTGAACATGGGCTGTGATTTGCACCCTGTCCTTCCTCCCTTTCTACCTGGTAAGTTTGTAATCCACCTTCCAAGGCCCACCCACATCCCCACTCACCTAAAAAGCTTGCCTTGACCCACCTGGCTTCTACCCACAATTCTTGGTTTCTTCTTCATCCCTTTGTCAAATAGTCATCAAGGATTAAAGTGTTCCAGACTCTATGGCAGTTAGCGATATAGAGGGCCTGATATTCTCTGCAGATCTTTGAATGAGTCAAACACATATCCCTACACAGGACCAGGTCTGTATTTGAAGATAGCATATTTTTTATTGTAATTCTTCCTTAGGCTTCCAGTGCCTTTGGGCTTGTCTTGGCAGAACCCTTCCCATCCTAAAGGATATCCATGCTCACCAGAGGTCTCTCATTAGAGTACAACCTCCTCATAACAAAGGTTCTTCTGCTCTGATTACACAGCTGCACAGGGCTTATGTCAAACCAAAACCATGGCTTGCTGAAGAGATCGCACATTTGGGGGTCAGCTAAGCATGGGGTTTGGTACCAGCTCTGCCACTTATTAAATTCATGGTCCAAGACAGTTTTTCATTCACTAATTTGTTGGGTATGCTCTGCAGCTAGTAACTTCTAGGTCACTTACTAGAGGGGGTTGAGAGTTCTGAAGGAGAAACTTTATTTAAAGCATCCCAAAGTCCTGAGCCCCAGATCAACTGTCTGGGACTGACTGCAGAAGTTCTTTTTTGCAAATTCCTGCTAGCCCAGGATCTCCCCCACCCCCATTTGCAACCACTACTTAGATCATCGAAAGAGCTGTCCCAGGTGGGCTTCTTGTTCCTTCAGGCAAACCAAGCATACCTGGGCAGGCGCGCACTCTGCGCACTCTGGGTTTTGTCGCCACCTGTTGGGGGCAAAAGAAATAACCAGCCCAGTCCCAGAACCACAGAAACAGTTGCGAAGAGGTGCCTGGTCTCAAGGGAATACAGTGTAGAGCAACATAGTAGGACACCCTACACCCTCCTCTAGCCTCTGTAACTCATACACAAGTGAACACACTAGTACACACTCGTGCACACACACACACACAACACACACATATGGAAGAGTCATAAAGCAAAAAAAAAAATCATAGGCTGCAGAACCCCTTTTATTAATGAAGTAATGAACTGCTGGGGCCCTGTGCTAGGCAGACTACTGACAAAGAATCAGAGGGGAAGCACAGCTGTTGTGACCAAGTGACTTGTGGAGAACCTCAACCAGCAGCAAAGAAGGCCTCTGACAAGGAGATGTGTGCTGGTACAGGGTGATGGAAAGCACCCATGGGCCATCCTGAAGACTCCATCCAGGACACTTCTTCCCATCACAGTGGCTGTTATGCTGCACTAACGTGGCCTTCGTCACAGGCATCCACCAAAGAGATGGATGTGACACCCAGGTGATATTCTCAGGAGCCTGAGCACCCAGCCCATGGAGAGCGACGGTTAGAAAAGAGCAGTCAGGGGAAGTCTCTGAGCCTCGGGGTGTCCGAGCTTAAGCTTCCCCGGCTTCCCAACTGCCCAAGGTAGTAATCTTCAGTCTTCAAGATGTCTTCAGCACCTGATCCTCCAACAGTTAAAAAAGAACCATCAAAAGAGAAAAACTTTGAAAACCCAGGCCTCTGAGGGACACACACAACCACCTATTTTGAGCTGTGAATCCTGAGCTCTTCATTAAACCTAACAAACCTGTGATGGCTTTTGGATTGGTAGCTCTTTCACTTTGTGTGGCTTACACTGGTTATCTGCATGCAACACAAGAGAACAGAAAGGACTTCTATGAAGCCATTGACAGGGAAGGGCATCGGTACCTGAGGAGAAAAACATTCAAGTGGGACGAACTGCTGCTTCCTTCAGGTGGAGTGTTATTACAGGCTCTGACACCTTTAAAGGAAAGACAGTGCACAGAATTGTTTCTTGTTCCGTAATATGTAAACCAGGGAGAATATAAAATTGAAAGCAGTCCACTGTGGTGAGTTTAGTCTCGTTACAGCTGAAGGTATTAAATTCTGTATAATAAAAGTACCCAGTACTGTTACATTTGCATGGAGTTTCTAATGTTTTAAAGTGAATTGCGCCTTTGCAGCAATGCTTTATTGTTTAGTAGAGAAGATAGCCCCTTCAGCTACTATAGTCATAATTAAATGAAAGAATTTAAAAAAAAAGAAAGAAAAGAAAGAAAGAAGCAGTCAGAAGTGACAGGAGTCGCCCTGAGGTCTACTGTGAGGGGCTGAGGGCTTCCTCCTGCAGGGGACACCCAAGGGTTCTGAGCAGGACCATAGCAATGTCCTATATGGAACTGTATAGGTGAGGCGAGCCTCTGTGTCCCACCACATTGTAACCATTTCCACGTGGACAGCCCCACTGCATATCTGCTGGGAGGGCCCAGGCCTCTCTCATGGAAGCTTTGGGCCTCCTTCCCTGGAGCTCTTGCCTATAGATCCTATCCCCCAGGGTGAGAGCAGGTGGGACAGGATGATGAGGCCTGGAGACCCCGTTCCCATAGCAGGGGAACAGCAGAAACCCAGAGCCCCATGACAGTCAGCTGCCAGTCACGTGACAAATTACCTTCCCCAGTCTTTAGCTTAAAGGAGGAAGGCTTTGTTTGATATCAGAGGTTTAGGTCCATGGTTGCTTAACCCTGTTGCTAGGCAGCTCATCATAGCATCATAGCAAGAAGATGTTGGGGAAAAAACACACTCCCTCATGACACCCAGGAAGCAAGAGAGGGACATGAAGGAGCTGAGGTTCTCATCTCTTCTTCAAGGCCTTGCCCCAATGACTTAACATCCTTCCACTGGAAGGCCCAGTTCCCTCCCAGTAGCACCTCAAGCTGGGAACCAAGCCTTTACATGGGCCTTTAGGAACAGCTAAAATCCAAACAAGGACGCTCCACTTGGTTAAGAGAGGAAAAGGCTCCCACTTCCGCTCCATGCTGTCGGGGAGAGCATCCTGCTGCAGTCCATGGTTAACTTCTTGCACAGGGGACAGAAGTGGTTTGGGCACAGTTTCTCCTCATACAGGTGACATCAGAAGATGAAGGAGAGCAGGTCATCAGTCCCTTGCTGGTCCTCATCTCTCCAACTCAGAAACGGGGCTTGGCATGCTGGTGCTGAATCTGGCTCTCCCCAGAGCGCTGTGTTTTGGGAAATAAGTGCTCAAGTCCCCAGAAGTGGGACTTTAAAGCATTCTTGCTTTCAGATGGACACAAACCCAGTGTCCCCTCCCAGTGCCCCCATAGACAAGTCTGTGCTAAACCCACTCTATAGTCTGCGGTTCTTGGGAAGAAAGCAGATCGAAAGCCCGTGAGTTACACACCACCGTCAGCCATGCTGTGGAGGAGCCAGGCAAGTGAAGAGGGCTAGGAACGCTGACTCTCATCAGCACATGGGGCTGTACACCCAACTTTGTGCTGTTTTCTTTTGTTGTGAAGCCCATCGAGGACAATGTGTGCTGCCCAAACACTCTTGGATGGACAGCCTTTCACTGGAACATGGTCAACCTACCAGGGGCCACACCCTTAAAGGAAACTGACTCTCCCTCCCCCAGCAGCTACCCGTAGCCAATGTCTTCTTAATTAGAGGCGGGACTTCATGCCACCTTCCATGACCTGACCATGCTGAGAATTCGTGTGACCTGAGTTCACACAGGCCTTGTACATGCTTGTACAACTGCTGTGGGTTCATATATGCAACTGCCCAGCTGTGCCCAGAAAACTTGCACTCATCTGCTGCCTCTGGCTCTTACAATATTTCTGCACCCTCTTCTATAATGATCCCTAAACACTAACAGGATGGGGTGTAACATAGATGTCCTACTTAGGAGTGAGCATTCACCACTCCCTTGTTCTCGGTGCCTTTACCAGCTATGTCTGTGTGTTAACCTCTGTCTAGTGCAAAAAGAATGATGAGAGTTGAGAGACGCCCCCAACCTATGAGCATAGTATGACGTCTTTAAGAGTCTATTCAATCCTATGCCACTTTAGAGAAGTAATAGTAGGGTCTCCTCTAAAGTCTATGACCTCTCTGGCCACAGGTTCTTGTTCCTGATAATGGTGACAGATATAGTTTTCAACTAATGGAGTGAGTCTGAAATTCAGTGAGATAGTGGTTGGTTACTCCTCTGCTATTACTGCACCACTGCACCAGTGGGCACGTCTTACCATGCCTGCTGCTGCCGTCATGAACAAGGTTCCCAGCTGGGTAAGATTAGTGATGACTTTTCTCCTCCGATACTGTGTGTAGTGCATTGCAGCACTGTGAAGCCAGCAGTAATGAAACCTCCAGGCGTGCACTAGATTGATTTCTTCACATTCTATGACTTAAGTATGTGGTATCCTCAGCAATGCGGTCTTACCACCAAGTTTAGCGGGGGGTAACCAAGAGCATTGGTAGCAGACTGTAATGTCGGAGAGTCTATAGGACCCTGCTGATCAGGGTCAACTCCAAAAGAGATCATCCATCCCTGGGACAGGGTTTTTTTCTATTTGTGATATCTAGTAGGGACACTGTTGCCCTGTTAGAGTAAAACTCAATTTAAATCATGTGTGTGTGTGTGTGTGTGTGTGTGTGTGTGTGTGTGTGTGAGAGAGAGAGAGAGAGAGAGAGAGAGAGAGAGAGAGAGAGAGAGAGAGATTTTCAGACCACTCAACCCTTCCTGTTCCATTATTTCCCCTTTAACCTTTTAAACCACTGGGTTCGTTCTACATTTTCTTGCAATCCACCCATATCTCCTTATTAATTGTCCAATCTCTGTGGGTGTTCGTGGCAGTTTGAATATGCTTGGCCCAGGGAATGGAACTATTAGGAGGTGTGGCCTTGTTGGAGTAGGTGTGACCTTTGTGGAGGAAGTGTGTCCTTGTTGGAGGAAGTGTGGAGGTTGGCTCCTAGTTGCCTGAAAACAGTCTTCTCTTGTCTGCCTTTGGTTGAAGATAGAACTCTAAGGTCCTCTAGCCCCACATGTGCCTGGATACTGCCACACTCCCATCTTGTTGATAATGAACTGAACTTCTGAACCTGTAAACCAGCCCCAATTAAATGGTGCCCCTTATAAGAGTTTCCTTTGTCATGGTGTCTGTTCACAGCAGTAAAACCCTAAGTGTTCCCAACAGAACACACATATCTGAAGATCCAAAGCTAACATCCACATATGAGAGAAAACCCATGATGCTTGTCTTTCTGAGCCTGAGTTACCTCGTTCAGAATAGTAGTTTCCAGCTCCATCCATTACCTGCAAGTTTCACGATTTTGTTTTTCTTAACAGATGAATAACATTCCATTCTATAAATGTGCCATGTTTTCATTATTCATCCATCAGTTAATGGACATCAAAGCTGTTTCTACTCCCTGACTAGCATGAATAGAGACAATAAGTGAATGTGGATGAGCTCGTATCTTTACAGTATGATATAGTGCCCTTTGTGTATATGCCAAGAGATGTATAACTGCTCCGTGTAGTAGATCTATTTTTTTTTGAGACAAGTTCCTGGATGGATGGAAACTTGCTGTGTAAATCAGACTAACTGCAAACTCAGTTTCACTTCTCTCTGAGTCCAGAATGCTACAGTTAAACATGTATTCCACCATTGCCCAGCCATTTCTAGCTTTTCTAGAAGCCTCCATGATGATTTCCATAGTGGCTGGACCAGTTTGCACCAGCAATGGATAAGTGTTTCCATTGGCCCACATCTGCAGCTTCCCTCACCAGCAATGATGGGCATCACTTTGAAGTAAAAGGATGTCCGAAGGTGTTTCAAGTAAATGGAAGTAATAAACAAACAGGTGGAGATGTTCTAATACCTGAAAACATATACTTCAAACCAAAACTAGCCAGGAAAGATGGGGAAATAACATTTCATAGTCATTAAAGAAAGAAACCACCCAGCAGACCCACGTCCTGTGGAAGAGCAGCCTGCGCTCTTACCTGTCTCTCTAACTCCCTCTTCTTTTTGGTGAATTTGGCTAAAGGTTTTTCAATCCTTTAGTCATTTCAAAGAACCAACTCTGTTTTACCGACTCTTCGCACTGTTTTGTTGTTGCTTCTATTTTACTAATCTCAGCATTGATTTTCATTATATCTAATGCAATCCCAAACATCATGCATGCACTAAATACAAGGGCGTAAAAGAAGCACCAGTTGATTTACAACCACAGATTGACCCCAACACAGTGATAGTGATGATGTCAGTACCACACTCTCACCAATAAGCAGGCCATCCAGAAATAACTCAACAGACAAACTCTGGAGTTAAATGACATCATGAACCAAAGGACCTAACAGATATTCCAGTCAAACACTAAAGAATACACATTCTTCCCAGCAGCTCATGGAACTTTTCTTCAAAACTAATCACATAGGACACAAAGCAAGCCTCTACAAATACACACACACACACACACACACACACACACACACACAGAAATTACAGTCTGCATTCTATCTTAGCACAATGGAATAAAGCTGGAAGTTGAGGGCAGTAAAAGCTACAGAAAGTACACTGATACATACAGACTACACAACACTGTGCTGAATGATAATTGGGTTGTGGAAGAAATCAAGAAGGAAAACTTAAACTTCCTAGAGTTGGACACAAATGAAAGCATAGTATACCCAAATCTATGGGACAGAACGAAGGCAATGGGAAGAAAGTGCCTACTAAGTACCTACATTAAAAACAACAACAACAATTGAGAAATCTTAGCTCAATAACTTTTTTAAAAGAGTAAAATCTATTTACTTATTATATACACAGTGTTCTGCCTACATATATGTCTGTGGGCCAGAAGAGAGAGAGCCAGATCTCATTACAGATGGTTGTGAGCCACCATGTGGTTGCTGGGAATTGAACTCATGGACCTCTGAAAAAACAGCCAATGTTCTTAACCTCTGAGTCATCTCTCCAGCCCTCAGCTTAATGACGTAATGATGTGCCTGAAGACCTTGGAAAAACAAGAACAAGCAAACTCGGCCTCCAAAGGGGGGGGGGAGGAAAAAAAAAAAAAAGAAAAGAGCTAGAGAGGTGGCTCCACAGTTGAGAGAACAGGCTGCTCTTCCAGAGGTCACAGGTTTGCTTTCCAGCACCCACATGGTGGCTCCCAACTGTCTAGGACTCCAGTTCCAAAGGATAAGACACCCACTTCTGGCCTCGGCAGGTCCCAGACATGCACACACTGCATAGATACACATGCAGGCAAAACAGCCATACACATTACATAGTATTTTATTTAAAATGAAAATTTAACAGAAGCAATAACTAAAAGTCTCTTGGCTAAACAAAGCTTAGGGCCAGATGGATTCAGTGTAGAACTCTACTAGATCTTCAAAGAACTCACAGCAACAGACCTCAAATTATTCCATAAATTGAAAACAGGAACATTTTCAAAATATTTTTACAAAGCCAAAGCCAGCAATAGAACCCTGATACCAAAACCAGATAATGGCCCAACAAAAAAAAAAAATTATAGATCAATATCTATCATGAAGATGAACCCAAAAACACTTAGTGTTAATAAAACACTTGCAAACTGAATTCAAAAACACATAAAAAATATTATCCACCATGACCAAGTCATCTTCATCCCAGGAGTACCTCAACATATGTAAATCAATAAATATAATCCACCACATAATCTGACTTAAAGAGAGGAAACCACAAAACCATCTCGTCAAATGCAAAAGGGATGAAATCCAACATCCCTTAATGATAAAAGTCCTGAAAAATCTAGGGATACAGAGGACACATTTCAAAGACCACATCTTGCTAAATAGAGAAAACCTCAAAGCATTTCTACTCAAATCAGGAACAAGCAAAGATGTCCACTCTGCCCCTTCCTGTTCAAAAAAGGACTTTAAGTCTGTATTAGTCAGGGTTCTCTAGAGTCACAGAACTTGCAGATAGTCTCTATATAGTAAAGGAATTTATTGATGACTTACAGTCTGCAGTCCA
>NC_034591.1:108353462-108355947 GCF_900095145.1 Mus pahari
AATCTTCTGGATTCAATCACCACTGTGTCTCAAGATCTCCATACCAAGATCCAGATCAGAAACTTCTATCTCCCAGTCTCCAGATTAGGTCCACTGGTGAGCCTTCCAATTCTGGATTGTAGTTCATTTCAAATATAGTCAAGTTGACAACCAGGAATAGCCACTACAAAGTCTTTACTAAAGCAATATCCTAAGGGAAGGAGAGCAAGGTGATGCAAGTATGAAAGGAAGGAGTTAGAATATCCTCATTTAAAAATGTGTTTCTGCCGGGCGTGGTGGCACACACCTTTAATCCCAGCACTTGGGGGGTAGAGGCAGGCGGATTTCTGAGTTCGAGGCCAGCCTGGTCTACAGAGTGCGTTCCAGGACAATCAGGGCTGCACAGAGAAACCCTGTCTCGAAAAAAAAGCAATAAAATGTGTTTCTATACATAATTTGAATTCTTTATAATTGCATTTGGAATTTTAATAAAATAATTCAATAAAATTTCCAGAAATTCTGTAACGTCCACTTAGCAGGATGGGACACTGAACTGCTGGATCAGACAAGCACCTGGAGTAGGCTAGCATGCACAGTTCTGAGCCAGCCTGGGATCCTTTCCTGGTAATGCACAAGCTGTTCCTTCTACCTGGGATGCCCTCTCCCCCATGAATTACCAAATTTTTAGACCCAGCTCAATGTGAAGCATTTCCTGATCCTCACACCCAGCCAATCAGGCGCTCTCTGGAGACTGAGCATCTGAGCAGTGACAGAGGCACAGCAGAAGGCTTAGTGTGCCCTCACTGGACACAGTGTCCAGGGAAGACTGTTCAGGCAGGGGCTTGGCACCGAGTCCACATGGTGCAGCCTAGCATCTGTTTATTGAACTCAGCCCTGGGGCTTCCCTTATCCCTGAACCTCAGGTCAGTTTCCTGTGCTCGCTTGAGTGCCCATCTGCTGCCCTGACTCCCAAGTGTTGAGTCTGTGCTACCAGAGGATCGCAGAATGTATTGAAATTACCCAAAGATCATTGTAAGAAGTTGTTCGCACTGAATGCCAGCCTTGGGAAAGATGGGGCATGGCCACATGCATATCTGAACAGCTTCCTTCTAAGGTGGGAGGGAAAGTTCTTACTTGCTAAAAACTGTGCCCATCCTGTAGAGGAGAGGGAAAGGATAAGAGGCTAAGGGAGAAAGAAGTGCAAAGTCATATGGCCAGCAAAAGCAGAGGCCTGGACTCTCTCCAACATCTGCTTCTTCTTTTACTTTGAAGGACTCCCTTCAGGTGAGAGACCTTGCTATGTCTGGAACACCTTCTCACTGTCTGGTACACCAAGAGCTCTCAACAGATGCTTACCGACTGCTAATCCAGTTCTGGCCACAGGTGTGTTTTGCAGATGGGACAGACTGGACAGAGCTGAGGGCAAACCCAAGTTTTGATGTGGGAGACCAGAATTCCATAAACCCAGGTTCTCTCAGCCAAGGCACCTTTCCTGTTATCTTCTTTCTGGAAGGAGCTCCCAGGGACGCTGGTGGGTCAGGAGGTCGGGTGTACAGGTGAGCTTGTTGGTTGATGTAAGAGGAGGCAGACTCAGTCCTGGCTGAGTTGAGCTCAGTGTGATTCTAGTTGGGCCCAGCAATACTGTACAAAGGCCAACAAGAGATTCCAAAACGGATACTCCGCAGGATTAGCGAGTAGGCAGAGCCAGAGACAGGAAGCTGAGCAGAAGAGGTTAGGCAGAGCCCTGTCAGATGCTGTACAGCTGAAGGGATGGGGTTGAACGACCTGATGGTGGTTTAAGGTGAGGTATGAAGGGATGGGAGGCGCTGAAGTGCCGATTGAAGTGATGGGAAGTATAGGAGGGAGCAGTGCGCAGAGCTGAAGCAAGGGCAGGCTTGAGGGGAAGAGAGGGGTTCAGAAGTGAGGGGGATGGGATTGGCAGGGTAGAGGAGCTTGGAAAAAGAAAGGATGGCCTGGCGAAGGGTTGGAGAGGCAAGTTGGGCCAAGCTAAAATGGGCGTGACCAAGGTGAAGATAGGCGTAGCCAAGCTGGAGATGGGCGGGGCCTTTTGAGTGGAGTGATTAAATAGGCTGAGCTGAAGGGGTGGACAAACCCGAGGGAAAAGTCCCAGGCAAAAGAGTGGGCAGGCAAAGGGGCTGGTGGGGCTGGCTGGCACTGGCAGACTTCAAGTAGGGTAGGCCAGGGAGAGAAAGTGCAGGACACTCAGATGTCGATGCTACTAAGTTACCTGAGGGAGCAACTAGGACAGGCAGTCGAGATGACCTGAGGGAGCAGTTGTGACCACTGGTGACATCACGCGGGCAACAGAGGAGATGAGAGGCCAGTTTAAGGTAAAGGCCCTAAGAAAAGGGGTGGATGCCATCATAGGGTCACGGTCACCTGAAGAGTATCAACGTGTTGTTTATTTATGATTTCTCTACTTATTTAAGATAAGTACTTGTATTAGGGTTTCTATTTCTGGACAAAACATCATGACCAAGAAGCA
>NC_034591.1:108356207-108366141 GCF_900095145.1 Mus pahari
CTAATTGAGAAAATGCCTTACAGCTGGATCTCGTGGAGGCATTTCCCCAACTGAAGCTCCTTTCTCTGTGATAACTCCAGCTTGTGTCAAGTTGACACAAAACTAGCCAGTACAATTGACCCCTTGTCAACTTGACACACAAACACATCACTAGTAAGCCTCAACCCTTAGTTCGTATACATCCCCAAGATCTAAATAACTTTAAAAGTTCCACAGCATTCACATATTAAATCCTTTTAAAATATCTAGTATCCTTTAAAATTCAAAGTACTTTAAAATTCAAAGTCTCTTAACTGTGGGCTTCACTAAAAAACTTCCTTCAAGAGGGAAACATATCAGGGCACAGTCACAATCAAAAGCAAAAATCAATCTCCAACCATCCAATGACTGGGATCCAACTCACGATCTTCTGGGCTCCTCCAAGGGTTGGGTCACTTCTCCAGCCATGCCCTTTGTAGCACACACGTTGTCTTCTAGGCTCCAGCCGCCTGTACTCCACTGCTGCTGCTGTTCTTGGTGGCCATATTATGGTACTGGCATCTTCAAAATGCTGCTGTCTTCCACTGTAACCTGTCTCCAACAATAGCCTCTCATAGGCTCTCTTCATGGTGCTATGCCTCATCTCCTCTGCATGACCCCTTCAGTCCTGAGCCATCAATTGCAACTGAGGATGCAACCTTCACCAATGGCCTTGCATGGCCTCTCACAGTGCTAGGCCTCAGCTGCTCTGCATGACCCCTTCATGCCTTCAAAACCAGTACCACCTAAGTAACTCTTACACATTACCAAGTCCAGCCACAGCACAAGGTACAACCTTGGCTATCTCTGGAACACAGCCTCTGTGCTCTCAGAAAACACTTCCCAGATGTCACCTCAATGATGCTGGTCTCTTCTTAATCACCACTACTTTCTTAGCTCCAGCTAAGAATATAAAATGGCCTTCTTTATCTCTTCTAACTGTGAAGTCTACGTTATCAAATTCCAGAATAATGACACTGGCTTGCTTTCACCTCCTGCTTTTGATAGATTGACTTCTATCATCCGATTCGTGGTCCCTGGATGTCTTTTTCTTATGTATTACTATTTATACATGTGTGCATGTATGTTTGTGTGTGTGTATGTGTATGGGGGCGCTGTGAGCCATTTCATGTGTGGTCTGGGAACTGAACTAGGATCCTGTGGAAGGGCAACAACTGTTTCTAACCACTGAGCAATCTTTCCCACCCAAGTTTTTGCCAGTCTAACATGTTTCTGAAGACTAGAGATTCCTGTATCCCTCTCTCTCTCTCTCTCTCTCTCTCTCTCTCTCTCTCTCTCTCTCTCTCTCTCTGTGTGTGTGTGTGTGTGTGTGTGTGTGTGTGTGTGTTCATGTGCATGTCACATGTATATGTAAGCTAGAAGACAGCCCTAGGTGTCACCCTCAGGAACTCTGTTCACTTCCTTTGAGTCATGGTCTCTCATTGACCTGGAACTCACCAATTAGTCTAGATTATCTAGACAACAAACCCTATGATGGGTGGATACATTGTTTGATTGAGTTCTGCTGAGTCTGTCTGTAGTCATACTAAACATATAGTTCTGAACTCACTGTGTAGACTATCCTGGTCTTGAACTTCAAATCCATTCTCCTGTCCTGGATTCTTAATTACTAAGATTATAAACATGAGCCACCATACTCTATACTACATCCTGTGGGGGAAGGAGCCCTGGGACTTCTCTGAAGCCCATCATGCAGGCAGTACACTCTGGTCTTGGTACTTAGGAGTGGAGATCTGGATATTACTAGCTACTATTTCTCTAGTGTATCTCAACAAATAGACTAGGATAATGTTTATAGGCATATAGCCCACACCCAGTTCTGATGTGTTGCAGGATGTTTGATCACACTGTGAACCCTGAGATTGTGTTATTTACTGGGAAAACTTGTTTGTAGCTGTTGTGTTTCTCAGCCCTAGCACACACCTTTAATACAATTCTGCTTGAATATTGTAACCAGAATCAAATAAAGTTAACCATAAGTCAAGAGGTAAAGCAAGCAACCAGTTGACAGGAAGTGAACATAGGACCATGAAGAGAGAGCCAGGAGGATGGTAGAGAGGAAAAGAAAGTAGAAGCATTGCCTGCTCTAAAATGCTCCTCGTAAAGAATGTTCTGTGACGGAAACAATTAATCCACAGCCTGTGCAGCCGTCTCCTCTCACCCAGTGCGTGTGTGGAGATGCACTTTGTTTTGCAGGTATTCAATGTCAACTCCCTCTGCCTGTGCATTCCTGTGCTGGAGTGCCGTTATTCTTCACACTTGACAGTGACTGTGAAGAAAGTTGCTGGCAACGCGTGCATGCAGGTGGCATGTGTAGGCACGTGTTTTCAGAGAGTGTAGGTGCAACCTAGACCATCTGTGTATTTATTGTTTAGCCAGAGAAGCCATTTTAGATGACTAATTCTAATAATAATTAATTTGCTACCCAGGTATACTGGCCCAAGCCTGTAATCTTAGCACTCAGAGGTAGAGACAGGAAGATCGGGAGTTCAAGGCCATCCTTGACTACACAGGAAGTCCGATGCCAGCTGGGCTACTTGAAACACTGCCTAAAAACAAACAAAGCAAGCAAGCGAACAGCCAAGGCCTCGCTGCTGAGAGTGCTGCTTATATGCAGCCTCACAAGGCCTTCGCCTTTGGCCTTATTGTTTTCACAAAAATCACCATTAAAAAAATGAAGATTCTTCTTTTTTTTAAAGAGGTTATAAATGCTGAAGTTAACCCTTTGTGATATGAAATGCTATGGGTTTAGACAAATATATAGCTATGGACCCATCTCCCTGTGAGATACAGAACAGTCCTTCACCTTGGCCTTACTTCATTCACACGTGACCCCGCCCTTGCATCAGCCATCAACATCCACTGGTCTGTTGCCTGCCTGCCAACATTCCTTTTAAGTATGGTCTTAGGAAGTGAACCAGCAAACACTGCCTCTGCGGTCTCCTTCCACTTAACATGATGCATTTAAGGTTTCTGTGTGTTGATTTATCACTAGCCCACTCTTCCCTCTTGCTGCACAGAAATTTGTTGTATGGAAGTCTGTCTGCTCATCCATGCCTTTGTTGGGGGCATTATCACTCTTCATGGTTTATGACGACCATGAAGAACGTGCTGGGGACACGGGCCTGAAGGGCTGTGTGGATATATGTTTTCACATGATTTATGTGGAACCAGGAGTGTGATTGTGGGTTCATATGATAAGTGTGTGACAGAGAAGGATCTACCACAGTTTTCTCAAAAGCATCTGAGTTTGTCCTTCCCTCTGAGGGTCAGTGACTGATGCTGATCTGATGGCAGACAAGTATCTCCTTGTGGCTCTGACATGATGCACTTCATTCAGGGAAATCTTATTTGCTGCTTGGATATCTTGTTTTTGAAGGGCCTGTCCATGTCTTCTCTTTTCGATACATGGTGATCAATGCTGGAATAGATTGTATTATGGCTGGCCTTGATTTTTATTTTATTTTATTTTAATTTTTTTGGTTTTTTGAGACAGGGTTTCTCTGTGTAGCCCTGGCTGTCCTGGAATTCACTCTATAGACCAGGCTGGCCTCAAACTCAGAAATCCACCTGTCTCTGGCTCCCAAGTGCTGGGATTAAAGGTGTGCGCCACCACGACCCTTGGACTTCGGCCTCCTGAATGCTAGGACAACAGACGTGCACACATAGGTTTCACTCTCTTCTTGAAATTTCTCCATGTTTCAGCTGTTTCATTTCCTTCATTTCCTCCTGTATTCCTGACCTCTTAATAATTACAAATGTCCTTTTATATCAACTGAGTATTTTAAAAGTCATTTTGTTAACATTTGGCTCAAAATGTAAAATGTCTACATAGCTTAATATTCTTCCAAATTGTCTACTTCCATCACCCAGTTTTTATTTTATTTTTATTTGTTTGTTCATTTCAAGACAAGGTCTCAGCTATATAGCTCTGGCTGTCCTGGAACTCACTATATAGACTAGGTTGGCCTTGAACTCAAAGAGATCCACATGCCTCTGCCTCTCCCCAGTGCTGGGACTAAAGGCATGTGCCACTATATCCACCTCATCACCCAGTTTGAAAGTTATTTCTTTTTTAAAAAAAACCATAAAGTCAAAATTATGGAAGTGAAGAGTGAATGTGGCAGTCACTAGGTCACTAGGTCAGAGAGATTAAGTGACACTCAGTTTGTCACATACCCTTTAGTTGCTCTTTTGAAATATTGAGTGACACATAATTCTATCATATATATAAGATATACCTGTGGCAGCACCTTGATCTTTTACTTGGTTTTGTAATTAAACACACGTGACAAGTGTATTGCTTCCGTGGCATTGACTGCTGTCACAGGCAGGTGACTTTCATGTCTGATTTATACTGAATTTAAGAGTTTAGCTTCATAAGAAATGCTTGATCCAGAAAGTCAGAGCCCTGAAGCTAAGGGCTTTTGAAAATTACGTTTTGTTGCTTTTGAGACAGGTTATCATACAGCCCAGGCTGGCCTAACTCTCTGTAGCCAAGGCTGGCAGCCCTGAAGATCTCTCAAAGGCTGAGCACAGGCAGTGGTGGCCCGGGGTCTCTAGGGAGTCTTTCTCTGCTTGCTGTGAGAAGCTGAGACGAAGACTATTAGGAAAAGGCAAAGACTGGTACTATTAGAAAAAGCTCATTGTTGGAGGAAAACCTGTTACATTTTAAGACTTAAAAAATTACATTCTGACACTTTGAGTCTTTTTCACATTTAAAAATTTTTATTTTAATATTTTTTATTTTGTGTGTATGAATGTACATTTGCTGCCTGCAGAGACCAGAAACTGTCAGATTCCCCTTGAATTGGAGTTACAGACAGCTGTGAGCTTTCATGTGGGTGCTGGGAATTGAACATGGGTCCTTTGCAAGGGCAGCCAGTTCTCTTCTCCCCTGAGCCATCTTTCCAGCCCCTTTTCTACTTTCTTATTTCAGGGAGAATAGTCTTCACTGCTGGGATGCAGTAACTGAACACATTTTTATTATGATGAAGCACACACACGAGCATTTCCCATCTTGAGCCTGCTGCTTGGTACATTTTTGCCACCACCTGCACCACCACTTCCTCCTCCTGCACAACATCCGGCCTCCCCTCCCCCCCACCCCCAGTACACCACCATGGCCTTCCCGCCTGAGCTGAGCACTGCAGTCTGCTTTTGTTTCTTCCCATGCGAGTCTCTAAGCTCTTCCTGCTCCACGTCATCCACACTGACCTCGTTCTGCGTGATTCTCATGTCAGTCAGCACGGCAGCTTCACGCTCATCCATGTGGTACCGTGTGCAGAATCCCCTTCTTTTTTAAAGCTGAATAACAGTCCAGTGTAGGGGGCCTGTGCTTTGTTTATCCGTCCTTAGGACTGCTTTATCCATGTTCCAGGACAGCCAGGGCTACACAGAGAAACCCTGTCTCGAAAAAAAAAAAAAAGAAAGAAAGAAAGAAAAAAAAAGAAAAAAAAGAAACTATTTTTGTCAGCGTCTGTCTGTCTGCCTGTCTGCCTGTCTGTGTTTTCTGATTGAATTGTGATTATAATAATAAATGTTTACAAACTTAGTTTGGCAAAACAGAGATAGCTGAAGAAATTGAACAATTGAAGCCTATCACAAGCTGTCAGATATTTGTGGTTATTACCCAATACAGGCCATGAGATACATTAACCGTGTCTTCTTTGAAGACACACAGGAGAGTATAAAATACTTATGTAATTGGTATGTGGCTTTTCATTTATGTCTGCCACCCACATATATCACAATAAATAGGCTTAACACACACACACAAAAAGAGTAACTCAGGTTTTTTTTCCATTTAAACTGAAACCAATGTGAGCTACACCATGATGCATAGCTCTGATACCAGTGCACCAGCTCATGTTAAGGGAACTTATCCAACCTTGAACAATCACATGTTTACTGTCCTCTGATACATGGATTTCAAAATGTTAGTTATATGTTTATTTCAGTACTGAGGACTAAAAAATGACTTTGGTGGTATAACCATGGCCTATGGGAGTCAACGTTCAGCAAAACCTAGGGTCATCGCTTGTTCTTCTTAAGTAGGAGACAATGCTGTCCAAGGTGTACATCAGCACAAAGAAGCTCATGAGGCACAGAATGGTCCTCATGGCTCTTTGTTCTGCAGATGGTTTGAGGGAAAGGCTGGTGCTGTGGAGAAACTGGGATTGCTTTTTATGTCTGCCTAGGAAAGTCACCATGTACCCACTGGAGAGGAGCATGAGACCTATAAAGATGACATCCCTGGAGGTCAACAGTATAAAACATGTGAGCTGGACAGAGTAACTCATGGGTGCCAGAGAGCATGATGAAATGATGTATGTAAAACTAGGTGAGGTCAAATTAGACTTCGCAGTTATGTATGTTACAAGGGGACTGCTAATGAACATATAGAAGATACTCAGGAAAAGAAGGCAACCTAGCATGTAGTGTGGAGATTTATGCTTGAACTTTGCTAGGCAGGAGTTTCTGGGACTGAGGGTGACAGCCTGGAGGATGCTGAGCAGGCTGGTGGCACAAAGAGAGAGACTCCTAAAAAACCTGTTCAAGGATATAACACATTTGCATGTGGTGTCACCCCATCTCCCCATTGCATAAAGATGTCTGTAGCTACTAAGCTTATGACTATCAGCATCAGCAGGTGGATTAGGGACAAGAGACCAATGGGCAGATCAATAGGTCTGGACCTCTGCCCACGAATATACTTGAGGATGTGGAAAAGAAGAAGGAAGCTGTTGCCTGAGATCCCAGTGCCAACTCCAGAATAAATAGCACTTCTTATCTCAGTGTTATGGGACAGTCTATTAATTTTATTCATTTTAAGGCTGAGAGAAACCGGTGGGAACTGTGCAGGGAGAACAGCAAGAAGATTCCTTACCCCAGATCTAGCCTCACTTACCAACTTCAGACAGTGACAGCTCCACTACTCTCAGGAAGACATCGTTGTTCTCCAGTTCAGCCTTATTCCACTTAATATCACCTCCACCTCAAGGTGTCCAGAAGCCACGCCCACTCTCTCTCTGTTCCAACAGTCATGTGCCCCATCCATATATAAGATTCTTTCTCATGCAGTGGCCACCCACCCAAATTCTCACATTGGCTGGTTGGCTTTCTCTCCTGCAGTCCCTGTGTCCCAGACCCTCCTCTAATCCTTTGTGTGTCCTAGCCTTTGCAACTCTAAGGGTCCCACCTTATTCTCAGCCATTGGCCACTGGCATCTTTATTGATCTATCAAAAACAAAAAACAATTGGGGACAAGGACCTTTAGGATTTGGACACACAGATTCCCGATTGAATCAAGCATTAGAACCAATCTCAAACGCTTTCTCATCTCTTCTTTTACTTATACCAGTGTATGTTCCTGGGACTAGACACAGGAACTTGAGCATGCTAAAGCTCACTTTATCACTGAGCTTCACCATAGTGCACTGTGAAATGGAAGTGTTCATGCTCTCTGCCTATCAATGATGAAGACAGTATGTTTCAACAACAGTATTTATTTGGAGGTACTTTGTATCTCTGATTGTGTGGGTCCTTATCCCATTAAAGGACTTGGAAGTCACACAAGGTCAGAACATGGAGGACAGTCAGACAAGGGAATTCCTTGCCATTACTAACACGGTCTAAACCCAGTGGAAGACTGCTGGCTAGGGCCTTTCTGTGCATTCCTAGAGAACAGACAGAACCTGTGAGATTCATGCTAGTGACAGATGCAGAAGCCAGGAGCTCACTATATTCAGAAATGATCAGACAAGATAGAGTTCAGCAGTCTTAAGCAGCTGGCATTATCAAAGACAAAAAGTAGCAGTTTATCAGTCCCCTCAAGAAATTGTCTGCCTGTGGAAACTCATGGGGTTCCAGCTTCTTCCACAGACAAGAACATTAAAAATGTAAAGCATAGAGAAAGTAACCAAAACAAAGAGCTGTACTGGCAATATGCATCAAACATTAGGGCTGGAGGAGGCCATACTGGGATCTAGCGTTTCTGACCTTCAGTGTCCTGCTCATTCTTTTCTGGTGTGTGTGTGTGTGTGTGTCCATGTAGAACTCCCAGTTCTTTCAAACAGTATTAACAATAGCTTCAGAACAACATCCCAGGTGGCCCAGAGCACCCAGAAATGCTGTGTGTCACTGTGATCATACATACTCAGTGTTTTCCATGTGCCATGGGCCTTCTGGTAACTTCTTTGGCTAGGGGTGTATTCAGATTTTTTATCTGCTATTTCTCTTGTTTTCTTCTTGTTGAGTGTTAAGGGTTCTTTGTATTTGGATACAAATACATTATCGAACACATTGTTTGCAAACAGTCTCTCCCTGTCTGCTGTGATTCAAAGTATCATTCAGGAACTTTTAAATTTTAATGCAGTGTAATGTAGTTTTTTTTCTTTTGAGATTGTGGTTTTGTGGTTGAATCTACAATCCCCTTGTGAATCCAAGGCCACCTAGATTTTCTCTCATGTCATCATTTTAGAAATCCTGTCGTTTTTGACATTCAGGCCTGTGAATGTTAAAAGTTATAATTAGTTCTTGTGAAAGTTTGCAGGTCAGCACATCTACATTCTTTTTTTTTAGGTAAGAATGTTGATTCTTCCAGTTCTGAAATCTGAAAATCTCCTTTCTCCTTTGGTTGTGTCTGCTCCTTTAGCAAAGACCAGCCCTGCCTGGGTACAGGTCACTTTCTGGGCTCTCTGTTCTGTCCCACTTGCTTGTTCTCGCTCCAAAACATGGTGTTGATGGTTACTGTGGACTGTGATGAGGGTGGAGCCCAGGACGATTTAGCCTGGACCCCTCCGCAGCACTGGCCTGACTGCAGGGGTTCTTTTGCATTTGGGGTGAACTTTGGAATGACCAAGTCAGAAAAGAGGAACTTGAACTTCTTTCCATCTCTTCCCATCAGTGTGTTGCCTATGTCTTCAGTCTGATGCTGTGCACATGCTTCTCAGAGTGGGACCTAAGTGTGTCTTTGTGCTGATAGAGTGCTTTTCAGTTTGCGTCTCCAATCTCAGTGTTCTACTGAAGTGGAGAAGCATCTGGCTCTTCTGTCGACCTCAATACAACAGTCTTGCTTCAATTGGCTGTATGTGGGAGGAGGGTTATTAATCATCTGGAGCTCTCCTTATGCAAAGGGTACTTGCAAATGGGCAGTTTTATCTCTTCCTTTCCCACTAACATTTCTTTCATTTCTTTTCAGTTTCTCCTATTTAATGTTATTATAGGGTCAATGAGATGGCCCAGCAGGTAAAGCCTGATGACCTGGGTTTGATCCCAAGAGAGAACAGGAGGAAAGATCAGGTTCTTACAACTTGTCCTCTGATACCCACAATTGTGTTGTGGCATGTTTAGAAAAAAATAATGAAATAATGGAAGGAAGGAAGGAAGGAAGGAAGGAAGGGAGGGAGGGAGGAAGCAAGGAAGGAAGGAAGGAAGGAAGAGAGGAAGGAAGGAAAGAAGAAAGGAAGGGAGGGAGGGAGGGAGGGAGGGAAGGAAGGAGGGAGGGAAGGAGGGAGGGAGGGAAGGAAAAGGAAAGAAAATTAGTTATTGCACTAGACAAGATTCTAGCTTGGCCCTGAGTAGGAAGAGCTTGGCCTGTAAGGAGGGACAACTCACCACATTCATTACTTTCCTTCGGCGAAGGCCCTTGGCTTCCAGTTGTTTATCGTGGCATTGGCTCTCCGGAGTTTCCTAAGTGTTCTTTAGCAGGCTGAGGTAGTTTTCCTCTATTGCTTGTTTTCTCATAAATGGATCCTGAATTTTACCAAAAGCTGTTTCTACATCAGTTAATAATTCTATGTCTTAGCTGGGCGTGGTGGCGCACGCCTTTAATCCCAGCACTCGGGAGGCAGAGGCAGGCGGATTTCTGAGTTCGAGGCCAGCCTGGTCTACA
>NC_034591.1:108366201-108369716 GCF_900095145.1 Mus pahari
AATAATAATAATAATAATAATAATAATAATAATAATAATAATTCTATGTCTTTTCCTTGAACTTCTGAGATGGATTCTATTAATCGATTTTCACCTTCCAGCCAGCTTAAACACCTGGAGTGACTCACACTTGCTCAAGGTTTGGAGTCCGTTAACGCACTGCTAATTCACTTTGCTAGTATCTATGAAGCCCTCTGGATCCACCTTGTTCTGCAGTCTTCCCTTCTTGTAATGTCTTCTCTGGTTTCACTGTCAGGGTGATTCTTTCTCAAAATGAGCAGGGTTCCTCTCTGGAAAAGTTGGTAACAAACTGACAGTACTGCTTCTTTAAATGTTTGGTAAAATTCATCAGAGAAACCATTTGGTGATAGGTTGGGTTTTTTTAACATTATTCATTCATTCAATTTTTCCAGTGATATGATTCCATTATACTCTCTATTTCTCCTCTGGCAGCATTAGTGCCTGAAGGCATTGATCAGCTTCATCTAAGCCTTTAACAATTAACTTTTAATTAAAAGTTAACAAAGAGAGCAAAAATACAAGGCAGTTAATTTACAAATGTTTTCTTTAACTATTCTAAAACAAAAATCAATACAGTTTCATCGCAAGTTTTCCAGAGAATAATACTGCTCCACTGCCACCTTTTGTTAAAACATTATGACAAATATATGTGTGTGTGTGTGTATATATATATATATTATATATATGTATTTCTTATGTTCCACATTGCCCAACAGATTGATTAATGATTATTTAATAGGTACTAATTAAATATTTATTTGCATTTGCCATCTAATCATTAAGTAGAAAACTCTTAACAATATAGAAATAAACAGCTAAGACAATTTTCTCCCAAAACTTTCTAAAAGAACGCACTTTTTTCCAGTTTAAATGTTAGAATTTGTACACTCAGTGTTTTAAGGAAATGTCCTAGTCTATACAAAAAGACAAATACATTGGAACAAATGCTATTTTTGAAGGAATACATGTATTTTTTATTGTTTACATATAAAATACTGTAAGGGCCAGCCAGTGCTGGCACATGATTAGCAGTCTTAGAAGCATCTCTGTGCCCCTTCTCATATTCCTAGAAAGTCATGTTATCAACAGTGGTAATCCCTCTTGCAACATTTTGATGTGTTGTCCTTTTAGGAATCTAAAATTGATTCCCATTTTTTTCCCTGTTGAAATTCTGTTTCCAGTTTTTAAATGATTTTCCTGTTTCTTTCTGTTACTGTTTGCTTTCTAATATTCTCAGGATGAAGTTTAAATTACTAACACCAGATCTTTCTTCTTTCCAGGGTACACAGCCAGTGTTACAAATCTACATGTGGACCTTGTTTCTGCTGCAGGCCACAAAGTTGGTGACTTTATTTCATTTCTCCCTCCCCAGTTCCTTCTTTGTCCCTTTTAATTTCAGGAATAGAATCCAGGGCTTCACTATACACTAGACAAACACTGTACCACTGACCTCCATGCCCAGCCCCCTTTTCCAAATTTATTTTGAATTCTTTTAAGCTCACACTTAGATATGACTTGCAACTTGGAAGCTGCACAATTCACAATTTGGAAATCATAGGAAACACAATAGATAACACCTATAAACCAAATCTGCATGTCAGAATGGATTAAGGAGTGCAAGGGGGCAGGGGCTTCTGTCATGCATAGGGAGAGGAACTTTGAGCATACTGCAAACTCACAGGAGGTACCAGGAGTCTCACCAGACAGGACAGGCACCACCACCATAAAACAGATTTCAGTTGACTTAAACTAGGGATCAGTCTTAAAGAATGGATATGAGGGACAGGATACTAGAATCAGACTGAGAGAATGCTTGAGTGTGTGCCCTGGGGAGTTGGGGTCTGTGTGCTTGTGCTGTTTTGCCATTCATCCAATGATGGACACCCATACTGGGTCCATGACTTGACAAGTGCTGTACAGGAGTTTATATTCCTTCAGGTGTGGCACAGTCCTGGGCAAGTTATTAAAGGTTAAATCTCTAGGTGAGGTTTTCAGGAGAGGCTACCAGACTAGCAGCTGCCCTGCATCCCTCTATGTACATCCCCACCCCACCCCACCCCACCCCCGCGCGTGCCCAGATGATGGCTTCTGTGTAGTCCAATGAGAAAACTTTCTTCTTAGGGTACTTTTTAAAACATTTTTGAGACCTATACAATTAGTCCATTTGTGTCATGAGAAAAATTCGTTTCAGCTGCTTTTTTGTTGTTGTTGTTTTTTAATAAGATGAGTTTCCTTAACAGGCAAAAGAGCGGTACTCACCTTTATTATTGATTTGAGATAGTACGTGTGTGTGTGTGTGTGTGTGTGTGTGTGTGTGTGTGTACAGGGAAGTTATACTTTAATTTCACATTATTTAAATGCATCAATTTCCTCCTTTATCTTTATATATAAAATAGGGCATATCTTAAAGATCTTGAAGAATTTTAAAGGATATTAAATGCTTGAGGAAAAAAAGGAGTTCATGCTGAATACCTGCTCTCTCAGCGGACACTCACTCACCCACAAAGCAAACGCCAGTGTTTCTTCAGGAAAAATTCTTATCCAAAGTTTACTATCAAAATTACAAATGAATGGGATTAGCTCTTAAACATACTAAAAGATGTATCATAGATGAAAAACCAACTGTATTACAGTTTCCGAGTTCACTCTCATCTGGTTCCACGAGTTAGTTCTACCCGGACTGCTCACACACCCCACAAAATCTGAGCGAGAAGACTGAGGACGGGAGGTCATTACGGGCTGGGCGCTCTGGAGAGCGAGTTTGGACCGTGCAGTACCTTGCTAGCTGAACACGTCAGGGTTAATGTCTAGAATATACAAAGACTCGAAAAATGAATACCTAGAAGTCAAGTGATGGGCGACGGATATGAGAATACAGTTCTCGAGGACCTTCCCGGTAGGCAGTGCAGTAGAGAAGCTACAGGTCTGGCTGGGCGGAGCCTCCAGTGCTGTAGCGGCGACGGCCCGGTTACATGACGTCATCAGGAGGCGCTGACCAATAGCGTCATCAGTTTGCGCCCCTCCCTTGCCGTGGTCCCTGAGAGCCCTCTTCCGACCCTTCCTCCTTCGGTGCTGACGGCTCCCGCGGCTCTTCACGCTGAGATGTTTCACTGACTTCTGCCTGAAATCTGGAGAAGGAACACTGCCCACTAGATGAACATGTGTGAAAAATAACTTCCAAGGAACTTACATCATGGTAATAAGCATCAAATGGAAAGAGCTAGCAGGCATATTTCTGCCATGGCAGAAACAGCCCTCAACGGCTTCAGAAATAGGTTCCTGCCCGCCCCCACGGGGTTCATCTTCCTCCTGGGGCGGGTGGCTTGACTCCAGGCGTTCTTCAGTTTCCTTATCAGTAGCACGTGATGGGGTTCACATATACACTGCCAGGTCTAGTGGTTGGTTTGCCCCGACCTAATCCCGAGGCTATCATCAGATTCATCATCTTTTCCGCTTTCTTTTTTTTTTTTTTTTTTTTTTTTTTGGTTTTTTTT
>NC_034591.1:108369975-108372540 GCF_900095145.1 Mus pahari
GAGGGAGTCAGATCTTGTTAAGGATGGTTGTGAGCCACCATGTGGTTGCTGGGATTTGAACTCTGCACCTTTGGAAGAGCAGTCGGGTGCTCTTACCTGCTGAGCCATCTTACCAGCCCTCTTTTCCGCTTTCTTACAGTGCGCAGGGACTGTGCTAAACAAAACTGTCAGTCACTGGGGGAATGTGGCTCCCTGATCGCCACGACCGCCCCCTGCCGCAGCTGTTTCTCCTGTCACATACATAGGCAGGCTCCCTGTCTTGCATGGGAGGGAGCAGACCCAAGGGACACCAGACCAACTTGAGTTCACCCGGGTTGACTATCCACACCTCTCTCCTCTGTCTTTGGTATCCCGTGAAATATGCTGTGTCTCTTCTACCCTGTGATTCCTGTTCATCTCAGGAAGCAGCTGAAAGGGTCAGGAAAGTCCTGGAACATGAAACTACTGTTTGGATGATGCTTGTCTACACTCATGGTCTGGGGAATGATGTGGCTTCCAGGCTGTCCCACGTTAGTTGTCAACCGTCAGGAGTCACATGTGTCCTGAGTCCCAATGGCCTGAGGGCTCCAGCCATCCCTTCAGTTCTTGGCACAGAGATGTGCTCATGACTGCTGAGCAAGGACGGCTCACAAATCTGTCAGGTTCAAGAGCCCTAGCTCTTCTGCTTGACCCCCTCATTACAGAGGAGGCATCTGGGACCTCACTGCCTCTGGATGTACATCACAATCCCTCTTCCCGAAGTCCCTACAACCACACATGGACTCATGCTTCAGGTTTCTGTCCAAGGGCTCCAGCTCCCTTATGGCTGGGCCTGTGATGAGGCAGACCATCGTGGTGGCTGGTGAGCAGAGTGACTCCTCTTAAGATGGACAGAAAGCAGAGAGAAGGAAGGGACCATAATCAAAACATACCCATACAAGTCACACCCTATTAACTTACTTTAGCAAGTAGACCTACTTTTAATAGTTCTGCCATTTGACAATCACCATGTGACCTATCACCCTAAGCATGTGTATATAGTCTATAACTCGGGGCCCACAAGCATAACAGGAGCCATGAGTATTATCCAACACATCTGTACATACTGTCAATCACTATGTTGAAATGTGAATGGACGCCCCTGGGAAATAACATTGTGTCGGACACAGTCAGGTATGTGTGTTTCTAAAGTTCCTCGGCATCTCTCAATCCTCACAGCCTGGGGGCCAGTGATGCAGACCATCAGGAGGCCCTGGGTGCCGACACAAAGGACAGAAAGGATACAAGTTCTCATGAAGCCCGTGCTAGAGTGAGACATTGTCTCAACAAAACAAACAAACAAACAAACAAAAACCCTCAAGAGCTAATGATGCAATCTAGTGGTAGATCTAGCTTTGTCTCCCATAGGCCAGGCCCTGTAGTCAAATCCCAGTCACACTTCTCCTCTAACACAAGTGTAGGCAAGTGTGAGTGTAAAAGTTACAGAGACTCTTAGGAGTCTGCATATTTCTTCTGGCGCCCCCAAAACCCACAGTGAAAGGAGAGAACTGACTTCACAAGCTGTCTTCCTGCTTCCGCATGCATGCTGTCGTATATATGCACAACAGACACCAAAATAAACAAATGTAAAAAACATAACAAAAAACTCCATTACCTATCTATCTATGGAGCCCTAAACACCTAAACCCAAACCAACGAAACAGGAAACAAACTCATTATGTCAAAGCCCAACAGAACATCAGTGTCAAATCCACAAAATGCCAATGTCCATGTCCTTAACCTTCCAACTAACAGCTGTCTGAACTGTAAAACCCAGCAGCAGCCCTTGCTTCTTACAAACAGGGACCTCGCATTGCTCACAATGGCTCCAGGTAATGTCAGAGCAAGAAACAGACCAATCGCAGTCAGGCACACCCCACTGAGGGCACACTCCACAGAGGGTTTCACACTTTCCGTCAACAGGACTATATTAGGTTTCCTATTATGAGCAAAGATCTGAAAAGAAGCAACTTAGAAAAGGAAGAGATTCCTTGGACTCATGCTTTTAGGGGACAGTGGAGACATGGCAGTAGGAACCATTGGTGCCTAAGGAAGAGGTTGTGGCTACTTGAGGTAGCCAGTCATACTATGTTTCACACCCCACCCAGTGACCCACTTCTCTAAGCTAGAGAAGGCTCCAGGGTTCTGTAATGTCCTCAACCACCACCCGTGGGATCAACTGTTCAAACACAGGAAGGCTGTGGGGACATTTCAAATCTAACTCATCACAGAGATGTCCCCACTTACCTGTGCCTGCCAGAATGCTGCCCCTCCAGGGAGGAGGTAAAGTCTGATGCATGAAGAGAGTGGGAGGTGAGAAAATCCACAAGCATTGGGGATGAGGGGCTGGAGGGGAGGATTCACTCACTGCTGGTTGGAACATAGTAACCAAATAACCAATCTACTAGGAATTTAAGACCTTTTATAGCGAATTTAGAAACCTTATGTTAAAATGCATTCATTTCTCATCTGGTCTCACCAAATGGCAGAAAGAGAAGTCTGGAATTGCTCCTGTTATTTTGTGTGTCTTTCCTTTTCCTTTTCCTT
>NC_034591.1:108372685-108421763 GCF_900095145.1 Mus pahari
TTTCCTTTCCTTTCCTTTCCTTTCCTTTCCTTTCCTTTCCTTTCCTTTCCTTTCCTTTCCTTTCCTTTCCTTTCCTTTCCTTTCCTTTCCTTTCCTTTGAGTGGCCTACTTACCTATATAGATGAACACATGTATTACTCAAGGAAAGCTGAAAGAAGAAAGTTAAATTGTTACCTTGGACTTGCACCTATTTTAGATTATTTTATTTTCTATTATTTTATGACAATATGTTACCATATACTATGTATCATGTGATATTTATAACATATAATTATAACAATACAGTATATATTATATTATAAAATTTATAATAACATAGCATATTTCTATCATAATATATTAACATTATGTACTGTATGATATATTAATATATTATAGCACATTAACATATAGTATAACATAATATTCATACAATACACATCAATATATTATACATAACTTAATAAATAATTTTATTATTATTATTGTTAGTGCATGAGTGTGTGTGTATGTATGTGGGGTGTGTGTGTGTGTGTGTGTGTGTGTGTGTGTGTGTGTGTGTTCAGGCACACATCATGGCTCAGGTGTAGAGATAAGAATTAGTTCTCTCAGCCGGGCCTGGTGGCGCAGGCCTTTAATCCCAGCACTCGGGAGGCAGAGGCAGGCTACAGAGTGAATTCCAGGACAGCCAGGGCTACACATAGAAACCCTGTCTCGAAAAAAAAAAAAAAAAAAAAAAAAAAAAAAAAGAATTAGTTCTCTCCACCCCCTGTGAGTTCCTGGGATTGAACTCAGGTCATTAGTAAGTGGTTTTATTTGATAAGCTATGTTGCTGGCCACTAGTTTACCTTTGTGTGGGGAGCAGAGCCTCTGGTACTGTCTCTAGTGTGCTGTCTCTTGGTTAACTTGACTGGACATGGAATCAACTAATATCCTTGCCTCTGGGAAAGTGTCTGAGGATATTTCCTGAAATGATTAACTGAGTGGAGTCGACCCATCCCCAAAGTATGTGGCACCTTCAGTTGGTGGCCTTGGTACAGGGAGTTCTATAAGAAAACTATTGCTCCTTGCCTGTCCTTTGCCACCTTCTCTGGCATAACCCATCTTCTATGGCTTTCCAGCATGGACTGACAGCCAGTGGCTTTCTAGATTCTTCCAGGCCCTCAATATCAGACTAGCACTACTCAAGAACCAAACTTTGGGGACTGAGCAGGTACCTAATTCCCAGGCTCTCCAGTGTGTGGACAGCCATTGTGGGAGTATCCATCAGTTTTCATGTAAGGCAGTCTAACACATCTCCTTTGCAATTTATAACCATTCTACCACGCTGTTGTTTTAGAGAATCCTGAGTAACACTCCCAGGGTAAGGCTGTACCCTGGAGCAGGTGCAGTTGAAGTATGCATATTTCAGTCCACACATAAACTCAGCTATGATCCCACCAGAATGAGAGAATCAAGAATACCCTCAGCTCACAAAGGCAGAGGAGTGAGAGGGAAAGGGAGGGTTTGGATGTCAAAACCCATGAATATTAAAAGCTCCCACGGGATCTTGCCCTTCAATTCCAACTGAAAAGGATAAGGAAGGAAAGAAGGAAGGAGGGAAGGAAGGAAGGAAGGAAGGAAGGAAGGAAGGAAGGAAGGAAGGAAGGAAGGAAGGAAAGGGTTTCCTGGTGAAATTCGAGTTTGTTACAGAAGAGGGAAATTGTAGTTCTTAAGAGATTATGGAAAGAAGATTCACCTTCTAGCTGGGTCACCACATATGCTACCAGACTCAGTGTTGCCCTATGAAGTTCAGGTCCTTTGTGTTTGGGGCAGAGAAGTTGACTGCTGAGCTTTACCAAAACAAGGTAAGCTGTCCTTCATACTTCCTGCTTCATAAAAAGGTCTGTTAGATATACTCGGCCAGAAGGCTGAAGATGGATGCTCCCACAATGCAGAAAAAAATGAGGGGAGTGTCCCAGCCTCTTTGTTATTTCTATAGTCTTGGAAGCTGCTTGATCTTCATTTCCTGCATATATAGGTAATATTTATTTTATCTTAAATGTCTGATGAGGTTGAAGACTAGATAGTTATAATCTCATATTAAGCTAAAGTTGTTTAGGATTTAAGAAAGTGTTTTTAGGTCTAAGATGATGTTTTTAGGGTAGTAATGCAAATTAGGATAAAAATTATTTAGAGGGCTGGAGAGATGGCTCAGTGGTTAAGAGCAATGACTGCTCTTCCAAAGGTCCTGAGTTCAAATCTCAGCAACCACATGGTGGCTCACAACCATCTGTAATGAAATCTGCCGCCCTCTTCTGGAGTGTCTGAAGACAGCAACAGTGTACTTACATATAATAAATAAATATTTTTTTAAAAAAAATTATTTAGATACAGAAAAGATAGATAATACTTTTTTCTAAGCAGCCAAATACAAATGGACATTATAAGTGTAACTCTTACATGATAATTTTCATAGTTGTTTTATAATTGTTTTATTGGAAATAGTTTATTAGTGTAAGAAAAGAGTCTTTTATTGGAATTTTGGGGTAGGTCTTGTGTCTATGAATTCAGATACTAAGTTCTGTACCCCAAGATCAGGTTGTAGTCTGGGCATGGGCATTGTCTTGATCAATGGTCTGTAAAGAATGCTCCCCAGTAATCTCTTATTGGTTAATAAAAGGCTGGACCTCATGACTGGGCAGAGAGGAGAGTAATGTAGGATTGAATGAGGGGTGTCAGGAGAGACCACGAAGGAGGAGGAGGAAGCAGAAGAAGGAGGTCACCATTAGATAAGATGGACCAGGAGGACACGACCAAGAGAAACTCACTCTAAGGACAGACAACTATATCAGAAGGTGCCAGGCAGGACTAATTAGCAAGTGACAGAGCATTTATTTGGGTTTTAACATCTTGAGAGGATTAGAATAGCTTAGAACATGCCCAGAATAATGAAAATAGTTTGTTAATAAATCATAATGTGTCTGTGTCATTTTCCTGAGAGCTAATGAGCAAAAATGGAGTAGAAGCTCCCAATAGATATTAAGAAGCAAAATAAGGCATAGCAATGCCCCCCCAAGAAAAACAATATTACACCTTTGTGTCGCAAAGAATTGAGCAAGACACAGGATAGAAACAGTAACGTATAGATTTATTAAATGAAAGTAAAGGCTGGGGAGGTGCCTCAGTTGCTAAAGAGCTTCTCACACAAGCACAAGGACCAGAATTCATGTAAAAAGTACTGCTATGTTGCATTTTGTAGCCCAAGGCTGGGGACATAAAGGTATCTAGACAGGCTTAGAGGTTGTTGAAAATGGACCCCCACCCCATCCTCCATTTTGGATTCAACCCTGTGTTTCCCTGGTAACACTAGAAAAGAAAGTATCACAATTGCCCCTCCCAAGGCCTTAACATGGCATGTGTAAAGTGGAAGTAAGAGGGCCATCAAGAGAAGGCCACCTTCTCTAGGGCAAAAGAATTCATTTTGGGTTCTACCTCTGGCCAAGGGGAAACAAGACATTCTTTGTTTCACAAAGCATTGCATACTATTGTCCCTCCCTTAAGAGTTAATTTAAGTGGTCCTGTCAATCATCCTGGCAGAGCCACCCCTCAGGAATGCTGATTCACTTGAAGACATGCTCAGACAGGAGGAATAATTATTCTCTTACGAGAAAATAGACTTATATATCCCCTAAGGCCCGCCCCCATGAGGTTGCTCGCAAATCTTCACTGCTAAGCCTGCCTGCAAGCATAACTCTTCCTTCTCATTCTACTGTTTAGATACCAGCCAAAGCTTACTTGCCCTGTTGTCTTTCGCTCCAGATCTAATAAGATGGTCCTGAAGATTTCTTCTGAATTCATTTCTAAATCCTCTCATCGAAGAGAAAACACACACACACACACACACACACACACACACACACACACACAAAGGAAACCTGTAAAAAGGAAGCCTTTATAATAAGGATGTGGAGACAGATCTCTGGATTTGCTGGGTAGCCAGGCTAACCCTAATGTGCTAGGCTAGCCCTAAGGTGCAACCCCCAGACCAATGGTTCAAAAACCAGAGTGTTGGCACCCAAGGAAGAATGATATCTGAGGTTGTTCTCTGGCCTCCACACTCGCATACAGAGAGGGAGAGAAAGAGCATAGAATGTAGAATATTCTGGTGCGAGTGTAGCAAGCATGTGGCTCAAAGGGTTGTTCTGGGCCAAGGTCTTATTATAGAAGGGAAGGGAACACCCTGGAGGATGCACCTTTCTTGAACTATCAGCTGTGACTTGTTTTCTCTGATAAGTGGAGGGTTGTACATTCATTGGGCAGCTCTCAAGATATGTTGGTTTTATTTATTTGTTTTTCTTTGCTGTGTCCCAGAGTTCACCTTATGATGCACTGTCCTAGAGAGGCTGACCATCCCTTCCTGCTTCTCAATGGTCTTGTCTGCCTGCTTGCTGTGTGTTCCCAGTAGCCTGTCAGCATGGTAAGAAGGCAAACTCCTTGTGAATAGGAACTAGAAGCTGAAACATCAAGGTCAACCTATGGAAGCAGCCACTTTGTAGAGGAAGAGTGGAGGCCTTTCTTTACTTGGGTGTCATCTAATGAACAGCATGTTTGAGAAAAGCCCAGGAAAAACAAATGTGGCTTTGTAAACATCTTGTAGAGGGCCATGCACTTTTTGGGCTTCCCTACTTCGTTTACTATCCCACTATTCTAGAAACAACCAACTTTCCTATAAATAAACTGCCTCTACTTGTTTCTAACCCTGTGTCCCTGGTACTATCTTTTATTCTGAATCATGATTTATGAGCCTGGGATGGGTTACCTCTGAACTCAACTTAAAGACCTGCACTGGACATGTTTTTCATTTTCTTTTCTCTTTTCAGACATCAGCCAAGAGGCTTGCACACTTCCCCTGGCATTTCAGGGTTCCTAACCGGCCCCATATCTAACGTAAAAGGCACGTTTTTTTCTTATCACTACTCATTCTGGTGGTTGGTGAGATTTTTTCACTTGCTTCTCCTGTTGTTTTCTCTCAAGCTTTAATTACATTTTCTGGGGCGTCTCTTCCACACTCACATACAGAGAGGGAGAGAAAGATTTAAATTCCAATTCCATTTAAAAATTTTTTTCTATTACTGAGCGGTGTAGACATAATGTTTTTGTGCACTGTGTAAAGGTTAACCTTGTGTTATTCAAATACTGATTTATCTGTCCTTGTTTTGCTTCATCCGGACATGGCACTGTAATGCTTATGTCAAGAATCTCCTGTCTCAAGTTTGTGCAAACAACTCTTACCATTTATTCTCTGCCTTGTCAATAAAAGCGTATCACCAGTGGCTGAGCAGAAGAGAGAATAAGGCTAGAGCAAGGAGAGGAAGAGGGAGAGGGAGAGGGAGGGGGAGGGGGAGGGGGAGAGGGAGAGGGAGAGGAGATTGAGCAGAGGAGTAAAGAGGAAGGGTTTATAGAGTTCAGCTGGAGAACGGAGGCCCTAAATCAACTATTATGGAGATTTGGCCAGGAGGTAGCCAGACTAGGGGATTAATATAGACTGCCCAGGTATTGAGGTGAAGCTTGAAAATAAGTGTCATTATTGGGAACTAGCTAGGTAGAAAAACACAGTTGCTGTGTTAATTTACATACATTTATATTAAATACATAACTTATATACATTTATATTAAAATTATCATGTGCAGATAGTTTACAGAATTAAAATTCAGATTCTCATTTACAGAGACCTCCACTTCCCTGGTAACACTGTCACTGTATTTCCTGGAAAATCCCTTTAAACCACGCTTACTGGGCAAGCCTTCCAACACACGCTCGCACACACGCGTCTCCCTGCTCTGATGACTTCCTGACATCAAAGTACAGGAACAGTTTGAAGAGTCCCTAAGTGCATTCCCACACCACATTCCTACAGTGTGAGTCACAGACCTGAGCAGCCCAGCAGTGTGACCTCCAGAGAGGTGGGTCTCTGCTTTGCATTACCTGGAGATCTAATTCCAGTTAACACTCCCACCCGTGGGTGTAAAAGTAGCTTTTATTTGTAATTGTCACCTTGGAGGCTTACTGCCTCTGTCTTCTAACCTAGGCCTAGTCTTGGAAGTTTCTAGCCTCCATACAATCTAATCTAGGCCTAGAATATTTTCAGGCTCTGAGACTCAATGCTAAGTAAGCAATCTCACCCTTTCTAGTTCTTTCTGAACTCAGGCTAGCTGGCTCAGCTCAGCTGTTCTGGCTCAAAACCCCTCTCCATGCTGACTGACTCAAAGTGGCTTCTTTTTAGCTGCTGACTGAATTGCTCTGCTTGGCCTCATACTAACTTTGGTAATATGTTCTAATCTTCTGTCTCCTTCTCATTCTCTGGGTTGTTCTGTCTTCGCCTGTGTCTAGCTTGTTTTGTTCAGGAGTCATCCCACAAACCACACGAACAGCGATCTCAGTCGACAAGGATGGTTTATTAAACACACACTTAAAGTCTGATCAACCAGGGCAACAGCTGAAAGCTGTGCACTGGACATTTCCCAGGGCCAGCTTATAAGAGCTAAAACCACAAAACCCACAATAAGCTTATACACATGAAGCTTATGGTTGTGGAATTTCTTTCTTTCTTTCTTTCTTTTCTTTTTTGGTTTTTCGAGACAGGGTTTCTCTGTATAGCTCTGGCTGTCCTCAAACTCAGAAATCTGCCTGCCTCTGCCTCCCGAGTGCTGGGAATAAAAAGTGTGCCACCACGCCCGGCTGTGGAATTTCTTAAGATAAAAAAAACCCTCATAACATACAGAACATAACAGGGTATATGGTCAGCATGACCCTGCTCTGAGTAATTGTTTTAATGAATCATAAAGTTTATTTCAAAATGTGACTAAACATGCATACATGTTAAAGCAATAAAATTTACAATTTCATTAATTTTTTCTTTTGCATAGGACATTACAATATAGAATTTATGCCTTACAAAATACATAACAAAGTTTTATCCGAGCAAGCCAAGGCCAGATTGGAAAACTGTACAACTGTAATACTTCACTGTAGTGATCCAGGAAAGATGGAACATGGCCTTTGGAAGCATGTTGGGAGCTAGGTTTAAACAAAAAATTTCCTATGGAAAAGGGAACTGGGAAGCTGATGGAAATGGCCTTGGATCCTTGGATTTTGCCTTGGGATTTTGACAAAGGATCCCACAGAAGTTCCACCAATTGCTTTGAATGGGAAGCAGTCACCTGGGCCTGTCCAACAAAACCACAGCAGGGATTTCTAGTCACCAAGGAGAGACAGGAGCTCTGACCCTACAATGCATAGTGGCTCAGCAGGGAGCCTTATGGTGCTGTCCATGGGGTACACTCTGTACCCAGGGCTTCTCCAGTGTGCAGTGGGGAACAGAAAGATCCTTCTATCCACGTACTAGGGTAGACATTGTAAGTCAGGTATGTCACTGGAGCAGATGACCAGGCAGTGTCTGAGTCACAAGAGAAGTAGATCTAGCTACTCCTGGGGGAGGAATTCTAAGTCTAGAGTCTCAGTACTCTGAGTGATTTTTTCTGTGTCAATGACTGGCAACTATATGAAACAACAACTATATGAAACAGCTAGCGGGGATGGAACAGACGGCTACAGCTATGCTAGGGAGGGGCAGGCCTCAACGCAAACTGTTTTCTCTTAGGTAGCCTCTCTTTTTTCTCTGTTCTCCTGAGAGTTGGGCATATCCTATTTTGTCAAATCTTTCTCTGATTTGTTGCTTTGTCTGCCTCTCAATTAGACATCACTTTCAAACATGAGTGCCTCATCCACAAACTAACTTTACCTTCATTTCTTAGGATTAAAGGTGTGTGTACTAAGGGTGTATCTGTACTTCAGCCAGAGTAGCCCTGTGGCTAGATTAAAATCTGCCTACACATGGGCCAATGAGATGGCTCAGTAGGAAAAGGTGCCTGCTGCCAAGTCTGACTACATAGTTCAGGAATCAGCTCCCAGAAGGTTGTCATCTGACCTCCATAGGCACCCCTGACTCCCTCTCCCCACGTAGCATAACTCACTTGTCTTTAGATCTATTTTTAATTAATGTGAATGCCACATATGTGAAGGTGTCCATGGAAGCCAGAAGCATTAGATCCTGTGGAGCCAGAGTTACAGGCCGTTGTGAACCCCTGGACACAGCATGGGAACCAAACTTGGGCCCTCTGCAAGAGTAATACCTGCTTTTAGCTCCTAAGTCACCCCTCTGGCCCCTATAAGTAGGTTTTTAGTTAACACATTTACTATGTTTAAAAGCAGAATAAACAAAATCTCATTGAGGCCTGGAGAGATAGCTAACAATTAGGTTTTCTATGTACAACAATCAAATATCCTATACAAGTACTGGGAGAGACAACGTAATTGGGATGGAGGGTGAGGGAAATCTATGGGACAAGCTATAAATCTAGGACAATGGAAACTCCCAGGAATCTATGAGGGTGACCTTAGCTAAGACACCTAGCAATGGGAGATAAGGAGCCTTAGTCAGCTAACTCCTATAACCAGGCAAGACTTTCCGATGGAGGAATTGGGACATTAACCCAGCCACAAAGCCTAAGACCCACAATTTGTCCTGCCTACAAGATGTGCAGGAGTAGGGAAGGACCAACCAATGACTGGCACAGCTTGAGACCCATGCCACGACAGGGAGCCCACCCATGACACTATTGATGATATTTTGCTATATTTGCAGACAGGAGCCTAGCATAACTATCATCAAAGAAGCTTCACCCAGCAACTGATGGAAACAGATGCAGAGACCCACAGCCAATCATTAAGTGGAACTTGGGGAATCCTGTGGAAGAGATGGAGAAAGGATTGAAGGAACCAGAGGGGTCAAGGACACCACAAGAAAACCTACACAATCAACTAACCTGGGCTAATAGGGGCTTGCAGAGACTGAACTGCCAACCAGAGAGCATAGGATGAGGTCCTCTGCACATATGTAACAGGTGTGCAGCTGGGTCTTCATGTGGAAATCCTATAGTGGGAGCAGGGGCTGTCTCTGACTCCATTGCCTGCCTTTGGATTCCTTCCCCCTAACTGGGCTGCCTTGCCTAGCCTCAACAGATGTGCTAATCTCTTACTGAACTTGATATACCAAGACTGGTTGATATTCATGGGAGGCCTGGATCCCCTTTTCTGCATAGAAGGGGAGGAGGGGTGTATCTGGGGGAGGTGAGGTGAGAGGGAGGGAGGAGAGGAGGGAGAGGAAGCTTTGCTCAGGATGTAAATAAATAACTTAATAAAAAAAATTGCTCCCATCATCACCATGAGGCAGAGGCAGGTCTCTGCAAGTTTCAAGCCAGCCAGGACAGACTAATGAGATACTAACTCAAAAAAAAAAAAAAAAGAAAAAGAAAAAAAAAAAAGAAAAGAAAGAAAATGAAAAAGGACTTATGACTTCCTTTTAATTATGTGTATGTGTGTGAGTATGCGCACATGTATGTAGTTGCTCACTGAGGCCAGAGGAGGACGTCAGATCTGGAGCTGGCGCTAGAGTTACAAGTGATTTCCAGCTGCGTGGTGGCTTGGGTACTGGGACCCAAACTCAGAACTCAAGCCCTCTACAAGAGCAGTATACATTTTAACCACTGAGCATTTCTCCAGCCCCTACCCAGACTTTAAAACAAACAAACAAAAAACCCAGCCATGCTGGAAGTTACAAGACTCTCAAGGGAAGACCTATCCAAGTTGACTTGTAGAAACTCGGATGAGTTTTCTGAGGACTCCAGGATAGAAGATTCCTGAGGGCTATTGGGATGTGGCATTCTTTACTTTCAAGACCAAGAAACTTGATATAAGGAACATGGCTAGTTTCCAGGGCCACCTATTGGCCTGTTTTATTCAAAGCTGTCTGCTCACATTGGAGCCAGCTTGTGGATTTTTTTTTTTTTTTTTTTTTGAATGTGAATGTCCCCATAGGCTTGTGTTTGAACTTTGATTCAAACTTTGGTTACTAGCCAATGGTACAATTATGGAAGGCTGTAGAACCCTAGGAGGTGGAGTGTCACTGGCTGGAAGTGTGACCCACTGTCTCATGTACCTGGCATAATACCTTCTTTGACATGACAGACTGTTTCCCCTCAAAATGTAAGCCAAAAACAACCCTTCCCCACCTCCAGTGCTCTGTTGAGAAGCCTTCCTAGGCATAGTTGTGCATACTGTGATCCCAGCACTTGAGGCAGAATTGTGGCAAGTTTGATGACATCCTATGGGCTACATAGAGTTCAGGCCAGCCTGGGTTCCACAGAAAGACCCTATTTCAAAACAAACAAACAAACAAACAAACAAACAAAACATAGCCAGTGGACATTGGGTGCTGGCCATCATCACTAAATAACAGAACATTGCTGTAAGCAGCTGCATCTCACATTGAGTTGCCCTTGATTCAACTCTTCTTAAATCAACCCTACACTTATCTATCATTTGTTCTTATCGATTGTTTCTGTTTATGAGGACAGATGGCAATTTAAATGTGAGCTATTGGACTGGAGAGTTGGCTTAGTGGTTAAGATCGTCATCCCTTTTTGCTTTTAGATGTGAGCACCACTCCTGCTTAGCTATCCTGGCAGATGCCACCTGTCACTTCATATGGGCATTCAGGTTTCTTGAACCCATAAATGAATAATACCAGTCAAGTCTATACATCAATAATAATACCTTATGATCAAAATTTTACCTAAAAGCATGTTTCTTTCCTTCTGTCTTTTGTGTTTGTTTGTTTTGGCTTTTTGAGACAGGGTTTCTCTGTATAGCCCTGGCTGTCCTGGAACTCTATAGACCAGGCTGGCCTCAAACTCAGAAATCTGCCTGCCTCTGCCTCCCAAGTGCTGAATTAAAGGCACATGCCACCACTGCCCGGCTTTCTCTGTTTTACTACTGTTCCATGTGTGAAGTTACATCCAGTGAAATCTACATTGTTACAATTCTCAAATTTGATCAGCTCCATCCATGGTTTGAGCTCTCCAAACACTTACATAGTTTAGAATTATTATCTTTGTTTTGGAAGCTGGAGAGATAATTCAGTAGTTAAGAGGACCCGGGTTTGATTTCTAGAACTCCCATGGCAGCTCACAACTGTCTAACTCCAGGTCCAAGGTATCTGACACACTTTTCTGGCCTCTGTAGGCACCAGGTATACACATGGTACACAGTTAAACATATAGACTCATTTACATAAAAATCTTTATTTTTAGGTATGAGTGCCTGCACATATGTGTGCATGAAGTATCCAAAGAGGCCAGAATAGAGCGTCAGACTCCTCAAGATTGGAGTTAGACATGGGTGCTAGGAACTCTCTGCAAGAGCCAGTGCTCTTAACCATCACACCAGTCCTAACTTCACAAAGTTCTGTGCTCTCGAGTTTTACAGTAGTAACACCTGTCCCAGTGTGGCATGGTAGCATCCTGGTACTCAGAATGAAGTACAGGTTGGGCCACTTCTCACAAAGAGCTATGGCAGTAGGGGAGGCAATGCCACTGACTGGGGCCTATGGTATAGCTTGGTGAGTGTCCCTTGGTTTTCAAGTTTAAATTACAAAAGGGCTGTGCCTCCCTCTCATCTTATTTTTGCTTGTTCTGAGGTAAGGTCCACATGACAAGGAACTGATAACCAAGGATGAACTGATGCCTCAATCCAAAACCCAGAGACTCAACTCACCTGAGTCCTGCCAGAAGTGGCTCTAGAGTTTATGAGGAGTTGGCCAAGCCTGGAGAGGACTCCGTTGAAGGGCAGACCTAGGAAGTCATGCCTGGGAGCCCCCAGCAGCAGATCTTTCGAGGACATCCTCATTGCTTCAAGGTTACCTTTACATAACAGCAACTGATGCACTCAGAGGCTTCCCCACAGCCAGTTACTTCAAGCTGAGGGATCTGTAGACCCCTCCTCTTAAAATGACCATCTATGGGGCTGGTGAGATGGCTCAGTGGGTAAGAGCACCCGACTGCTCTTCCGAAGGTCCAGAGTTCAAATCCCAGCAACCACATGGTGGCTCACAACCACCCGTAACAAGATCTGATGCCCTCTTCTAGAGTGTCTGAAGACAGCTACAGTGTACTTACATATAATAAATAAATCAAAAAAAGAAAATGACCATCTACCCTGCCCATATTCAATTGCCTTATCTGTAGAAGTGCTCAGAAAAAAGAGGAGCTTGCTATTCACTCAACATTCTTAAAGACTTAATCTGGTCTGGCTTTATTTTTTGAGAACTGGTATCACTGTGTAACCTTGGCTGTCTTGAAACTCACTCACTATATATACAGATAGATCAAGCTGACCAACCTTGTAATCTCGGAGATCCACCTACCTGACTCCTCTGAGATTGAGGCATTTGCCACCATCAAAATGGTTTTACTAGTATCTCTGAAGAGGGCTTTCAACAGAATTAAATTTTTCTTTTTTCTTTTTAATTTATATAAAAATATTCAGGGCTGGAAAGGTGGCTCAGCAGTTAAGAGCACTGACTGTCCAATTCTCAGCAACCCCAGGGTGGCTCACAACCACCTGTAATGAATGGGACCTGATGCCCTCTTCTGGTGTGTCTGAAGAGAATGACTGTACTCACATAAATAAAAAATAAATAAATCTTAAAAATTAAAAACTCATAGCTTGGCATGGTATTTGGGAAGCTAATGCAGGAAGATCTAGGCCAACTTTGTCTCAAAATTACAAAAGGCTGGGATGTGGCTTCATGGCGACCTTTCTGCCTGGCACACAAGTCCTCATACATGTTCAGTCTCCACCATCATACAAAAGCTAACAACTTTCTAACTAGTTAAAGGGGGGAAAAAAAAAGACATTCAAAATCAGATAGAAATTGTTTCTTTTTAATTGAATACTTCATTCAGACATTCCTCTGTTGGCTTCTGCTTTGGAAGCAGCTAGATCCCCACCTCAATATCACAACTGAGTGAACATGGGCCCCAAACCAGGGCTCTCCAAACAGCAAAACAATAAACTGCAAACCCAGCCTGTCCTTTCACTTAGGAAGGACCGGGAGTCACGGGGTCCAATGTCACCCTGCAGCTGTAGGCACTGGAGCCTGGACAGCAAACAGACACTTAGCTGTTGGGAACGAGGCAGCAGCCTCATGCCCTCCAGCAAGCACCTGACCACCAGCCTCTTCCAGGAGGAATGGACCCACTCTTAAAGGAGTTTTGGCATCTATTTACTTAATTTCCCAAAGAGGTGTAAAATCTACCAAAAGGGGTACAATGGATCAGAATAGATCAGCTTTCTCACGATAAACTTTCCTGAGTAACAACTTTTGGTTGCTGAGAAGCCTCAGCACATTATTTCAAAGTGGCAAAATCCAGGGCAATCACAGAGTAGAACATCCAGGAGTGGACTAACGTTTAAGGACAGGTTTATGTAGGACACAGGTGCACACACGCCCTTTTCTTCAGTGTATACAGCCAAGACTCCTGATCATTAAAATAAGTTATTTTGTATATTACAGTGCACAGAGGGAAAGAACTTTCACAGAGGTGACCAAAAGGCATTGTACAGAAAGTCCCATGGTGACTGGCAGCCATTGTGGCCTTCAAGAGCTTGCCCCCTGCTCTTTGGCTGCAGAGACCTTAGTGTCAGCTGTCTCCTCCACCGGCTCCACTGGCTTTGCCTCCTCTTCTTCCTCCTCATCTTGGGGATAGAGGTCCGGGTATTTCTGCATGCACTCTTGCATGGCCCGGAACTGGTCTATACAGTCTGATCCCTTGATATCCTCTGTGCTGTAGTGGAAGCAGGAAAAGGCAGACTTGAACTGCTCCCCACAGGGGCCACTGGCCATTCCCCCAAGACATGGGCAATTCCAGTTAATATCTCCGTTAGGCAGTATCAACCCTGGAACAGAAAGATGGACAGGGAAAGATGAGAGGTGTTCTCTATGATCTCAAACATGCAAAACCTGTTTTGTCCTTACTGTGTGGAGGCGTCCCCTTGACCTCTCTAAGACCTAGAATCTGAACTCTGAGATTTAAATACCAGGAATCTCCTAAACCAAGTACTAATCCCCCAGGCCCTGCTCCATCCCTGAGTCCTCCACCATACTTCTGTTAGTACAAAGTTAGACTAGTGCAAACACATGGATGTGAAAAGATCTTAAAAGCTGCTGTACAGAGCAAAGCAAGTGCTGTTAGACTAGTGGGGCTGTATTCTTCCTATATTAAAAAAAAATCAAACATTAGGGCTGGGGTATAGCACAGAGGTAGATCAGAGCTGGCATTCACAAGACCCTTGGTTCCATCCCCAACCTGTAAAAAATAAATCAAAATTTTAAGTTGAATGAGTTATTAAGTGAGCTGGGAAGTGAAGCTATAGATAGGTTTTGAGTAACCACTATACTGACTTCTGTTCCACTGAGCACCCGCCTCCAGTGTTGAGGAGTCTCAGCACTACAAAAAAGGAAAAAGGTCTATACAAAGCCCACTGAAATGCCACATGATCCTTTATTCCAGTAGCAAGTATGGGAGAGGCTGCAGAGCTAGTGTCCAAAGTCCTAGGCTTAATCCTGCCTCTCAACCCCAGCTCTGCAAGCTGCACTGATCAGCAAATCTGTCCCAACTGTTGCTTACTTACAAATGATGTGACTGGTGCCCCTGAGCAGGAAGTTCATCACCAACACCACACCTCCAGAGTAAGTTCCTGTACACAAAGCTGTGTACACTGAAGTGGTCCTCCTGACACTGTCTGCAGGTTTCTGGTTCAGAGGCCAAGTCAGGACAGCAGCAGGATCCATGAGATCCCCACAGTCCCAACACTATCCAGCTTCTTGCAACCACTCAGAGACTCAATAAAATGCTAGCACTGTAGGTTCCAGCATGCTAACCCACAGAACAGCTTTCAAAAGAAGTAAGATTAACATTCAAAAAGCCCAGATGGTAGCTGTGGTAGAACACACTGTGACCCCAGCCTGAGCTGTTTTGGGACAGGGTGGGTCCTGGCTGTACTGGAACCTCCTTGGAAGTATAGACTGGCTGGCCTTGAATTCCCAAGTGCTCTTGTAGAGGACCCAGGTTCCATTTCCAGTACTGATATGGTGGCTCACAGCCATCTGTAACTCTAGTCCCGGGGATTTTAACACCCTTTTCTGACCCTGGCAGGCACTTCAGGCATGTACAAGCAAAAATTCATACACATGAAATAATAATAATAGTAACAACAACCACTACCACCACCACAAAAGACAACTCGGGTCTGCAGAGCCTGGAAGAGGACAATGTGAATTGGGACATACAACACACACCCACAAGATGGTAGTTTTAGCAGTTACGGTGCAGAAGTGCACCTAAACACAAGCAGACATGCTCTCTCTGCTCATCCCTCCAGAACAAATGTAACATATGAGTAGTTCATGCGGACTCTAGGTAAACAAAGGACTAGAACTGACCTAAGTTCCTTCTTCATTAAGAAAGGCTAACTTGAGATCAGCTACAGCTGTGACTTTCAGAACACCAATACTCACATCTCACATCTGACTTACCGTACTCCAACTAGATGCTAGGTATTCACCCTTAGCTTAGCAGTAGTTAAACAGATGAAGGGTCCCACCTAGGAGCATGCATCTGCTTTAGATCAGGTCTGAAAAGTTCTAACCACAAGCCAGTCCTCCAGGACTGCCTGCTTTAAGCTCCTCAAAGTCACTCACCAGCAATTTTCACCCGAGGCACTTATTCCAGTCCTGAATTGAGTCCTGTTGACACTGTGGACTGGGAATGCCATATGCACCTACCCCACACAGACTGGAGTAAGTATCAATAGGCCCATCCCAAAGCTTATACAGTGCCATCCTGTGCCCAAGAGGTTACTTTTACATTTGGAGGTGAGTCTAGAAGTGTGTGACAGTTATGAGCAGCTTTGCTGAGTCCTGCTCCTGGCAACTAGGATCTGTTAAGACACCTCACCACACCATGTGCTCATGAGAAGAGGACCAGCAGCCTGCCTGGCTGTTGCTCTTTTGCATGCAAGTCAGCTAGGACACAGGGCAGGGCTCACCCCAATAACCTGACAGAGCAGAGATGCCTGCCAGTCCTCACTTCAGGAATTGAGGCAGCCTCCCAGTCACTCTTAATCACCTCAGTATAAAGGCATGGAAGAAAAGAAACAATATTTTAGTAAGAAGAAACTGTTGGCTGCTAGCTTGACACAATCTCATCCCTTAGGAGGGAGAAAGCAAACAGAGATGGGACAGCTGTCCATGGCCAAGGGAGATGAACAAAGTGGGAAAGCAGTGTCCAACACCAAGCCTCCCCAGGTGCTCCTGTGGTCCCTCATCTCTCACCGTGCTCCTCATAGGGATCATTGGGGTCATCAGCCACCAGCTCGGCACTGCTAGGAGTTTCATGGTCTTCTTTGGTCACAAATATGATCTGATCCTTCCCTAGGGTTTGGAGCAAAGGAAAAGATTCATTATGGGGAAGTAAAACACAGAATCTGAAAATGGTCCCCTGTGTCTGTCCCCAATCACTGACTAACCGACCCAGTGGTCACTGATGAGAGGCAACTAGAATGAGAACAGCACTGAGGTGTAGGGGTGACTGAGTTTTTTTGTTTGTTGTTTTGTTTTCTTGTTTTTGCTCTGCTGGCATAATATTGGTATTGCCCTTTCTATGTCCCACCACCGGCCTTATATCATTTGTCCTTCCACACCAGCTCAGATACTTGAAGGTCAGATATCCATCTATGCCTAGAGGTAATCTAGAATTGTATCAGAGGTTGCTTCAATGCTGATTGGTTGTAATGAACTGAGGGCCAACAGCTGGGCAAGAAGCAGGGGGTGGAAATTCTGAAAGAAAGGGATGCTGGGAGAAAGCAGAAGAGGAAGATTCTATAGTGGGCACAGATGGAGCAGAGAAAGATATAGTAGTGGGTAAGCTAGTCGGGTTAAGTTAGATGAGCTACCATGGGGGAACCGCCTAAGCTTTAAACTATTGTAGAAGCCTCCATGTTATTATTTACATAGCTGTATTTGGCATCCCACCTTTCCTCAGCACCCACAATGCACAGGGGCTCATCTGTTTCCATGGTGGTCACTTGGGGAAGATTTGGACTGACTCAATTCTAGATCCCTGTGGCAGGCACTCCCTCCACCCACCACTCCTGAGAGGAACAGCACTGCCTTCTGTGCACGGTGGTGACTCACAGGGACTGGCCCTCCCCTGCACAGTGCATGACTGACATCTGACCTGAGCACTGAGCATAACAATAAAGGAAAGAGAGACCCACCAACTCCAGCCCAAGTTGAGGAGGAAGAGGGAAAGGTCAGTCTTTCCTGAGCTTTCTAACAGCTCACCTGACCCCAGGGCACCTGGGATCACTTGAGGCTGCTACTGTGAAAGCTGAGGTCAGGCTGTAGACAGGTGACTCTTTGAAAGCTGCAAGCACTGTGTCCACTCCTCCACCTACATTTTAGAAAGGTCAGTTCCAGGCATGTGACGGAAAAGTAAGGCAAAATGTTGGGCCCATGCTAGGCTGGAATACCCAAGGAAGAGGTCTGGAGAAGGCAAGTGAGGGGATATGTCTAAGAGGCTACCTTAGAGAAGAGGACAGTTTAGCTAACAAGCCCCGTGCTGGTGGATAGTAGCAATGGGTAGGTCTCAGTACACAGGACTAGCCCCAGTGACTCAACCTGGGCTCTCTGCACAGAGACAGTTTTGGTCTCAGCACCCGACAGTATGCCAGATTACTCCTTACAGAAAAAGAAAGCATCTGGACAAGGCCACTGGGTCACCTTAGAGTACCTAGTGACCCTGAAGATTTTGGCCAGTTTCCAGAACCCCCAAAAGCAATTTGCATAACTGTTGAGTGCTAAGCAAAATCGAAAGATTTGAAGCTCTCAGCTCAGTCATGACAGTTGTGACCTGGGCTGAGCAAAGACCCAAAGGGAAGGGGACAAACCTGGACAAGTTTCTGAAAATACCTGGGCCAGTAGGTGATATATGCAGAGGCCAGACCTCACCCAGTAAAGCACAAACCCTCTGGCACATGCACATGGCTCCTGAACACTGACACCCAGACTGGGATGAACAGTTTAGGACTCCTTTACATCTGTGAGTTGTTAGCCCTCACACCCATGCAGGGGCAGCTCTCCTCTAATCTCCTTTCTTTCTTTTTTTTTTTTTTAAAGATTTATTTATTTATTATATGTAAGTACACTGTAGCTGTCTTCAGACACTCCAGAAGAGGGCGTCAGATCTTGTTACGGATGGTTATGAGCCACCATGTGGTTGCTGGGATTTGAACTCCGGACCTTCGGAAGAGCAGTCGGGTGCTCTTACCCACTGAGCCATCTCACCAGCCCCTAATCTCCTTTCTTAAAGGAGGAAGCAGAAGCCCACAGGTGCTAAGAAACAAACTTAAGCAAATAGTAAGGCCAGAGCAAGGGTGTGACCTGTGCTTTGAAGGATCCTAAGTGTGTCCCTTTAAAAATACTGTGTACTGCTAGCCTGGTTCCACTAAGCCTGTGCTTTCTGGAATGTTTAAAAGCACATGCCAGGAGACTGAGGTGTGACTCTGGGCTAGTATGTGTCCTAGGTTCCATCTCCAGCATAATAAAATTAAAAATAAGAGTGGATGCAAGAAGGGATACAAAATCAATGCTGATTTACTTGTTGAGACAGGGTTCCCTATATAACTCGGGCTGGCCTAAAATTATGATCTTGCCTTGGTCTCTTGAGCTGACAGGATTATAGATGTGAACCACCACAATAGGCATTGAAGTAAGGGCTTTTGGTTTTAAAAATTTTTATTTATGTGATTTATGTATATGCTGTGTGTGAGGGTGCAGCTCCTGGCATGGGTGCTAGGACCCAAATTCAGGTGGTAAGGATTAAGAGTCTGATATCTGAAGCTGGGTAGGTGGGTCTCTATGAATTCAAGGACAATCTGGTCTACAATGATGAGTTCTAGTCTAGATAAGACTACACAGTGAGAACCCGACTCCAAATAGAAACATGAAAGTTTAGTATCAGGCTAGAGAGAAGGCTCAGTGATTGACAGCAGTTCTATGGGATCCCATGTCCTCTTGTGACCACCCCAGACACCAGGCACACAATTGATAACACATATATACAGTCAGGCAAAACATTTATATGCAAAAATTAAACCTTTCTAAAAAGGAAAAGAACTATTATACCCATAAACTTTCAATACTTCCTGCTTGTATCAGGACTTGAGGGGGGAAGCAAGTCAGAGCTGACTATAATACATGTATCAAGTGGAGAAGAACTGACTAGGGTAGGGGATGTCTACAGAAAGTGGGGGTGGAGGATGGGGGTGGAGGGTAGGGTGGGAAATCCCAGGGTTGGGAGTCCATCTGGGGCTAGGATAGTTTAAAAGGACTGGGCCATCACCCAGTTGGTAGTTTGCTGGATAAGCATGCTCACAAAAGTCCAAGTTTGATCCCTGCACTAAATAAAGGAGGCACAGTAGCCCGCACAAGTCCCAAAAGAGGTAGAGGAAGGATCAGGACTCAAGACCAAGTGAAGTCTGAGGGGAAAGGTGGCTCTAAGAAGTCAGTGTTCATTCTCTCCTGGTCTGAAGACTGGGAAGGTTTTGAGGAAACAACATCTGAAATGCTCTTCCAAGCCCTGGCAACCCCTGCAGAGCCTCAGTGTCTCAGCACGGCCCCTACTGTCTGTAACTATCAATCCATCTGGGAGTGCTTTAATGCCAACTTCTTGTTCCGTAAAGATCCAAAGTGCCACTTCACTCAGTGCACATCACACTGCAATAAAAAATGTTTGCTGAATGAACAGAAAGGGGCAGGCCGCGTATTACTATGACCATGTATGGTATTGACAGAAACACCAAGAGCACAAGGCCAGACTGAGGCTTCATTCACAAGGTGGGACTCCCTGAATGTCAACCTGAGGTCTTTAACCTGGAGACTGACTAGATGTATGGACTGTTGACATAACTGTGTCCAGGCAATCATTTGCCTAATTACAACAGAGGATAGGCATGAGCCTGGGGCCATTCGATTAAATCCTGAACACCCACTAGGCCTTCTGCCATCTCTCAGCTTGGTGGGAGATGATAATTTCAGTGTGTTTATGGAGACACAAAGTATCAGGGAAGACCTGGTGGCATTGAAGCTGGGCTTTTTGTTTTCTTTAGTTTTTCTTTCTTTCTCTTTTTAAAAGATTTATTTATTTATGAGTACATTGTAGCTGTCTTCAAACACACCAGAAGAGGGCATCAGATTCTATTATAGATGGTTGTGAGCCACCATGTGGTTGCTGGGAATTGAACTCAGGACCTTCGGAAGAGCAGTCAGTGCTCTTAATCACTGAGCCATCTCTCCAGCCCCTTCCTTTCTTTCTTTCTTTCTTTTTTTTTTTTTTTTTTTTTCTGAGACAGGGTTTCCCCTGTAAAACAGAGCTCTGGCTGTTCTGGAACTCACAGGGCTCCACACGCCTCTGCTTCCCAAGTGCGGGATCAAAGGCATGTACCACCATGCCCACTTGGGCTGGTTCTTAAAAGGATAAGTTAGCAATTCAAAGAGCTGGAGGAAGAAAGCACCTGACAAAGGGCACAGCCAGAAGAACTGAGAAGCAGGAGGAAAACCATGAGACTAGAAGAATAACACCGTATGGTCTACCTAAGTCCTTACGTAGTACTTTTAGTTTGTTTTTGAGGCAGGATCTCGCTATGTAGCTCTGGCTGACCTGGAACATGGGATTTATTTTACACTGGCCTTGAACTCACAGAGGCTGTAGGTAGCGGCATGTGCCTTTAATTCCATCATTTGGGATGAAGAGAAGAATTTGAATTTGGGGCACATACTGATACTGTCTCAAAAACCCAGAACCACTAAACACACACACACACACACACACACAATCTTTTGAACCAGGAAGAAGACAGGCTCTATGTTGCATTAGCAGCTCCTTCCTGAAAAACCTGAGGTCTGTAAGTCAAACAAGAGGGGAAGAAATGTTTACCTGCATAGCTTCCTTAACTCAAAGACTCGCCATCAACCTGCCAACTAGACTTGGAGGAAACAAAAATCATCATAAGAATCTTCTGCCTAACAGTGCTGGGTCAAGGACTTTCATATGAGGAACACCAAGTGCTAACCAACAGAAACAGTCCTCAGGAGAGGCACCAGACAATGAGGGGGTTCTACCATGGACTAGGGTACGAGGTAAAGGCTGTGTAGTGTAGACTGGGGCCCTCTAACTGGATGTACGGCCTTGGGTGGATCACTTCCTCCTTCCTCTATACTTCAGGTTCCCTGGACTTAAGAGTGAAGGAGCTGAGAATTCTGGGGGAACCAAGTCTCTCTGCAGCTTTGTATTCTCAAGAGTCCTCCAACTCTTTCCTGCCTTGGGCACGTGCTTCGTGAATACCAGAGTAAATGACGCCTGGTCTCTCAATCTTACAGGAGTGGAAACTAGGGCCTGGAGGGTTTGGCAGCTCAGATATAAGGAGTCAGTCAGTGCTGGGAGGCCTTAGACAGCAGACTGGTTTGGAGTCTTCTGGGTTCCTGCCTACAGGTAACAACAGGTAGAGGAAGTGAGTGGTCCTCAACGTGGCTAGAAATGAAGGAAGAAAGGAAGCTCTTTCATAGGAGGCCCCGGTTTCGTGACCTGATGTGGGTTCCTGGATCGAGTAACCTGTCTTAATTTACCGTTTGATAAGACGTGGACAGTAAGGGAACCCGATACATCAAGATGGCTACGTGAAGTTTAAAAGAGTGCCTAGTACACAGAAGGCGCTCACTAAGTGGCACTTCAGCACGCCCACTCTAGCCCAAAGTGGTAATTTTCCGGGATAGCTAAAAAGCCTGAGCGGGCTAGAACCACGTGGGGAGTGCTAGGAGCGATGGTGACTAATTCCTAACAGTCCCCGATTTCCAGCCAGATACAACATGCTCCACACTGGCCGAGCCCACGTGAGGCCCTCCGAGGCCCGGGTTCGGGCTTCACCTTGACCTTGGACCGGCCTCGTTCCTCATGGAGCCTCTGCCTCTCTCATCTGGAAACCGCCGCGTGAGGCCCACTAAAGGGCCCACAGCCGCTCGGTGGAGAACCACTTGACCGCGTGTCTCTCGCAGGCCCGTCCCGGCCGGTCTCCATGGCAGCGCCCGACTCACCTTCCTGCCGGCAGTAGGACATGGTTGTTCCCGACAGTCCTCTGCTGCTCGCAGAGGCAGCGGGCGCGGCTAGAACGGATACACCTTCACGCAGTGACCTCCCTCGCCTCTTCTCAGGCCCGGCGGGTGGCACTGAGGCCCGCGCGGACCCGCCCCCTCCAGGCCTGCCCGCCGCGCGCCTGCCTCCGCGCGTCCCAAGCACCAGCGCCGCTTCTCAGTCCAAAACTACACTGACCAGCAGCCCTTGCGCCTCTCTAACTAGACCGATACTACATTTCCCAAAAGTCTTGCAGCGCGCACGCGCACCAGTGAAATACTGTAGTTTGTAATTTTGTGGCGACCGTGTCAAGGGTCGGACTACATTTCCCAGCAGCCCTTAAGATGCGCAGGAGCAGACAACTTGAGGCTTAGGCAGGGCGGTAACTCTTGTCCTGAGTCCCGCCAGGTCCTGGATTCCACGCGGAGTCTTGCAGCTCTGTGGCAGACAGGCGGTCCCCGCATTCTGCGTTTCGGTCGTCAGCCCAACTCCTAGCGGAACAGAGCAAGACGGCGGCAGAGAACCAGGCCCACCATGGCAGCGAACGTAAGTGCTTTCTGATGCCCGGGTTACACCATCATCCGGGCCGCTTTTTCCCTGGATCCGCGCTGGGTCTTTCAGAGGTGCGACCCCAGTGGGTGCGGCTGCCCTCAGCTCTCTGAGCTTGTCCATCTCGGGCCGCGCGTTTGTGGGACTCAGCAATTGTCGAGTCCGATCGTGCACAGCTGCTTCTTTTCTCTCTGGGCCCCTGGGGGATATGAACTTGGGGAACTTGGGGAACTGAAGGGCCACAGGGAAAGTGTCTGTAGGTGAGCAGATTGATGGGGCGATCCTGCCCAGGTGGACCTGTCCAGCAAATGCTTCTTTGGTCTCCGCTCCCTAGGGGGTGTGTACTCAAAGGCTGTGTGATGATGCTACTGTAACTGGACTAGCCTGGCTGGATGACGTGGAGAGGGAGACTTTTCTCTGCTGCCCGGTTCCTGGTGCAATGATTTCGTTAGTGTCCCTGGCTGAGGATAGTTCCCCCAGACCTCTGGCCTCTTCCTTCTGCAACCAGTCCTTTAGAATTTTCCTAGTGAACCCTAACATTCATTCTCCAAACGGAGCAACACCACCTACTAGGGGACTGGGTGTGGGAGAAGCTGGTGAGTCACCAGTGCCTCTGGTGAAAGCGCCTCTGAAGCCATCTCAGGAGTGCTGCCAGCCCCAGGCACACCCTCTCTCCCTCCTTGGTAGAGTGTCATTGCAGCCCTCCTTGGGCCTGTTACACCCTCTTCCCAGGCCCCTCCTCTCTCTGTCCAGCAAACTTCTTGGCCTCCTACACCTCCTGGGAGGCCAGAGTTTGTTTCACCCACTGTGCAAGCAATATATCTGCTTGGCATCTTGTCTGGCCCTGGCAGGGGAGGAGAACCAAAGGTTAGGAATGTGGCACTGGAGCCAGAGGAGAAGGCAACCAGCAGGCCAGCCTGGCAGGAGCAGGCGGACCCCTTCTGATGCATCTCATCGGCGTCATATCTTATCGTTCCCCAGCAGAAGACACCTGCTTGGGGGCTCGTAGCCAGCTTGGCATGCTACATCAGCAGCCTGGGAAGGTGCTGGTGAGGGCAGGCTTTGGAGGCAAGTCTGGAGGCAAATCCAGATACTTCCACTCTAACTCCTCTGGGTTTACTCTCTCATGGGATCAGTTACTTTGAAATTTGAGGAAGGTTGCTGGGCACAGAGCCTGGTACATGGGAGGTACTTAATCCTCGAAAAAGTTACTCTTAGAGGTTAGCACACACAGTCCTGGTAGGCAGAGACCATCTTGGGACTGACCCTCACACTAACAAACATAGACACAATGGGATATCTTCAGATGCTTTTGTCCGTTTATCGTTATATTACTCTCCTGGGAACACCTGAACATTCATTCTTGTCAGACAGGATAACCATAGACCAAAGGAGCAATCCCACCAACTCCATCTTAGTGAACCAAGGAGGTCATTGGGCTTACCTGCAGGAGCAAAGTCTCACGCCGCCATGGGTGACTGATGGAGGTGTGTGCCCTCCCTTCCGTTAGCCCTCTGTCTCCTGTATCCTCTAGCAGTATTGTACACTGCTGGGGGTGTGACATAGGAGGAGGTGAGAGGCTAGAATCTCAGGTGAGGTTATAAAGATCCTCTACCACTCTTCCAGGGAGCATGCCTGGTCATGTGAGGGGCTCATCTAAGCTAGTCTGATCTCAACATGACAATGGCTGTATCATGCCTAGATAGTACCAGCGCATCTGTACTGTAACTGAGTCACCAAGCAGGGTAAGCAAGAAAAATCTCAAGACAGTGAACGGAACAAAAGCTCCTGAATTCAGTATAACAACTTTCCTGTCAGGTAGGTGCTATCATCAGCAAGGGAGGAACCAGGACCAGAGAGGTGGAGCACATGTTACTAGGCTCCATAGCAACGGAGCTGGGATTCCAACCCTGGTGTGCCAATATCCAGGCCCAGTGTGTTCCCACCCATTGATTCATCGCTTATTGATGATTCTCAGCCTAGTACGCTGGAAGTGGAATGTGTTACTTAGGATACATAAGTGTACATAATACACACGCATATACATATAGGTGCTATTTCCCACCTCACCTCTCTCCCAGCTGGAGGGACATCTTCCTGGCCTCCCTTCCTTCCTGGCCTTAAGGGGAGCCAGCGGGAACACAGGTCTTCTTTTCCATTGTTCAGCTTGAATTTCAGCTAAGCGATGAAGAAGATAGTCTAGGGTAGAGGGGCCTGCCTGAGTTGAACACCCACTCAGTACTTACAAGTTGTTGATCCAGGCAGATAACCTAAGCAGAGTCCCGAATTCTTCATCTGTGAAGTGGGTTTCGGTAGTCTCTTTACCATTGAGCCAGCCCATGGTTGGCCTGTAACAAATGAGTATGCTATTGTAGGCATCCTGCCGACTGATGGTCGCCTTCTTGTCTGCAGCAGTTGTCTCCACTGAGTTTTATATGGTATTGTTCTGGATACAGTGGGTGTCCTCAGCAGGTCTGAGTCAACAGTAGAGAGTAGCCAGAAGAAGTGGCATTAGCTATGCTCAAGGATTCTGTCTCAAATCCATCCTCGGATCCTGGGCAGGAAGGGGCTTAACTCTCTTGAGGTGCCTTCCAGGTGACCACTTTGTGTCTCTGTGACTTTCATCCACACCCACAGTCTGGGTGGCAGCTCCAGTTTCAGTTATGGAGAAATCTGATAATGTGCCTATTAGCTGTAACTCCCACAGGTGCCTATGAGGCCCCAGCACGGAGCCACCACCCCAAGCTTGGGATTTTCACCCCCACTTTACCCATGAGGAAATGGAGGGCCCACAGCTAGTGGATGGCAGAGCCAGGATTCAGGCTTAGTCTCTGTTCTTGGTGATGAGCACTAGACATATTTCAGACAGTACCGACTTGGGTGAAGCCTGCTCCACTGACCTTGTGGCCTATGGAAAGCTGCCCGGGCATGCCCATCTTCTCTGTCTCTCCAGCCTTCCACAGCCATAGCAGACAGGCTGCTGTTCCACAGTCCCCTGCTGAGGGTACCCTTTCCCTGAGGGCTGCCTCTATGCCCCCTCTTCCAAGTCTTGATGTCCTAGTGGGAAGGCACACCCAGCACTGAGTCCACCTTTCACTGGACACTCAGCACAGCCTCCTAGTAGTTCTTGGCCCCAAAAGGCTACCTGCCACTCTCACAACACAGCATGGTCCTCAGGAAACCCAGCCGTTACTTCTCAGGTTTAATCAAAAATATATTTCTAGCTGCTTTGTAAAATAGCTTGTGGGTGTCTTTAACATACGCTAACTTACGGTCTAGAAATTCTATGCCAAAGGATAGCTGTCCACCAATGTCTGTGGGGAAGAGAGTCTCTTCTGGGAATCTCCTTGCCCATCAAAATCATTTCTCAAAACTCATCAAACTGTCAATTCCCCCCTCAGTATTCCAGTACCAGCAGCAGGAAAGAACACGTCAAAGTGACTTCTGACCCCCAACCAGGCTTCCTAGAGCGACTGAGTGAGACTTCCGGCGGGATGTTCGTGGGGCTAATGACCTTCTTACTCTCCTTCTACTTAATTTTCACCAACGAGGTAAGATGCAGGCTGAGGATCCAGTGGCTGGGCTCTGAAACAAAGGGCCCTAGGTCTTACAGGAGGGGAGGGGTTGCTGAGGTAATCTGAAACATCTCGGTGTAAGCCAGAGCAGCAGTGAGTCCGTTCACACCCCTGAAAACCTGCGTCAGGCATGGCTGCATTCAGACACTCACACTGGGTGGCTGGGAATCTCTGCCTCTTTACTGGGACACTTTTCTTGGGCATCCCCTTCCCTTATGGGAGCAGATACGGACCCAGCATTTCCAATCTCACATCCAAGCAGTTTAGACTTAGAGAAAAAGGGAACCATGAATTTATAAATTGGTTTAACAGCCATGTCTCAGGTTCTTGGCTTAGGTCTCAGTCTTTTGAACCAGGACAGGACTCAGCCCCACCTGAACTACATGGCCTGTGAGGGAGGGGAGTAATCAAGAGATACTGGAAAAGGTCCCCTGCCGCCCTAGGTTCTCCAGGGGCTGCAGCTAGATATCTCCTTGAGGCTAAGGCTAGGCACCTTGAGTGAGCCTGCTGAAGTGTGTCAGCTAAACAGAGAACACATCTGGCTGGTTAGGCCTGGATCATACTATTTGGACAGGGGTTCAGCCTGGCCTTTGAAAGCCATATGGATTCGGGGACAGGGGAGTGGACGACAGAGGGAAGTGGAGGCGCAGGACTAGGTCAGAGCAGGGGGACATGCAGCTCTTCCTGAGCTTCAGGCAGTGTGAGATTAGTGGGGTCTTCCTGGGAAAACAGGGGTCCTGGGTTCTAGTTTCGAGTCTGCAGTTCTAGACCTCAACATCTCTGCTCACTGAGGCCCAGCCTTCGCTGTGCCCACAGCAAGGAGCCAAGCAGCACCTGAGCTGTTGAAATCCACTCTTCTACTTCTGACAGGGCCGAGCACTGAAGACAGCCACCTCGCTTGCAGAGGGGCTGTCACTCGTGGTGTCCCCTGACAGCATCCACAGTGTAGCTCCGGAGAATGAAGGAAGACTGGTACACATAATCGGGGCCCTTCGGACTTCCAAGGTAGGCTGGGTGACTGGGTGGCACTTGCTAACTGCTGTGGCCTAGGTCTGGGCCTCAGACACAGACCCTCCGTGGCTGTGTGGACAGGTCACTTCTCAGTCAGTTTCCTATTGACAATAGCCCCACAGTCATGCGGATGAGAGCATCTCAGATTACTGTTAGCACTCAGACAGTCTGATGATAGCAGCCCTGCTGATGTCTGAGCTCAGGGTCATAGGCGTTGTGTTGAGAGCTGAGGTTGGCAGCCTCATGCTGGTCTCCCTCACCCTCACTTCCGGTCTTGCCACCTCTGTCTCTCTTACTTAGGTTGCTCTGGGCCGGGAACTCTGGGCTGCCGTGAGCCTGGACATTACATGCTTGTTTGTTTGATTCTTTTTGAAGCTCTTATCTGACCCAAATTATGGGGTCCATCTACCAGCTGTGAAGTTGCGACGGCATGTGGAGATGTACCAGTGGGTGGAGACGGAAGAGTCCAGGTGAGGAAACGGGCATGGAGGGGTGGAGGGCATGAGGAACTCAGGTGTTAAGCTAAAGGGCAGTGGCTTTCCTGCAGGCGCCATTTAACTAAATTCAAAGTGCAGGGTCTGCCTGTCAGAAAAGTGTCAAACCCCTGCATTAGTGCATGGTGACCTTTTATTCAGAGGTAGCAATAATCTAGTGCAGAGTGGGCCAAAGCTTCCTCACCTGGACATTCCAGGGTGCAGCCCAAGGCTCAACTGGTGTCACTGGGATCAGTGTGGCCCTCCCACTACCAGTCGCTGCTAAGCTTTTCCTTCATTGGTCCATCTTCTCACAGAGGATACAGGTTGTTTCCCAATTAACTCACAGCCTATCAGAAGGCCCAGGGCAGGCTCTCAGTGGCCAGAGGGGGGTCACCTGCAGCCAGGACTGGACTGAGCCCCACTTGAACTACACGGCCTATGGGAGGAGTAGTCATGGGATGTTGGAGAAGGTCCCCTGCCACCCTAGGCTCTCCCAGAGGCTGCAGCTTTGAGCCCAAGGCCAGGTGCCTTTGGGTGAGCCAGCTGGAGTGTGTCAACCTAGCTGAGAAAACATATCTCTTTAGGCAGGCCTTCTGGAGCTAGTACCTGTTCCAGGGAGGCTGGGGACTGTCTATTCCTGAGCCCACCAGGCTTTCACTCCCTGTGGGGAGCTGGGCCTTGAGGCCACTTCTGCCCTGAGACACTTAGAGAGCAGATGGCTTTGGGCACCTGAGCTGATTGCTGCTAACTGTGCTTTTTCTGCAGTGAGTACACGGAGGACGGACAGGTGAAGAAGGAGACAAAGTATTCCTACAGTGAGTCCCTGACCTCCGGGCTCTGTCCATCCCCAGGACACGTGACCTCCATCCTAGTCCAGGCTGGCAGTGGTGGGCAGTACAGTGGGGCCATGGGCAAGTGAGGAAGGCCATGGCACCCACCTTCAGAGTCCTGCATGCCCAGCATCCAGGGAGGCCTGAGCAGCCAGCTAGATCCCCAAGGGCCGTGGGTGCTAGTAAGAGGATGCTGAGGCCTCTCCTAACTGGTCTGAATTGTCCCTTCTTTCTCTTCATGTAGACACAGAGTGGAGGTCAGAAATTGTCAACAGCAGGAACTTTGACCGAGAGATTGGCCACAAAAACCCCAGGTGAGAACTTGGCCTGGGTTCGAGTCCAGCTTTGCTTACCTTGCAGGCTCCAGCCTCAGGTAATCTGAGTGATGGGTTGAGTTAACCCCACAGGTTAGCAAACACAGGGGACATCGTTTTAACCACACGCCCTGTGTTGATGCTGCAACATAAGACCTGGTCTTTGCTGACCCTCAAGTTAACACAGGCCTGGTGACCGACTGAGAGGTCTCTCTGTGCACTGAAGTGCCTTGTTACTCTTAGTTCAGGTTGGGGGCACTAGGGAGTAGTGGCATTTGTTTGAGCCTTGTTAAGATTCCTCAGGGAGAACTCACTCTGTGACATGGGGTGAGGACAATGATGTAGCTTTTGGGCTTGGCTAGATCATTTGCAGCCATGGTCCAGGTAGAGCCAGGAAGATGGTCCAGGTTGGAAGTGGAATGTGATCATGGCTAATAGGGCGGGGCAGGCTGGTGTCTTACTGGGTAAGACAGTATGGTAATAAGACAGAGCAGAGATGTTCAACCCAGAGAGGGGAACGGGAACCCTGGAGGCTATACTGTGCCTAGCCTTGCTGGATCCCCTTCCTGGGTCCATTCCAACACAAAGGTAAGCAGATCCCATCCTGGTGTGCCAATACTGATTGTCCCCTCTCTCCTACAGTGCCATGGCAGTGGAGTCTTTCACAGCGACCGCCCCCTTTGTCCAGATTGGCAGGTTTTTCCTCTCAGCAGGTGAGTCTCAGGCCTCCTGTGGAGGCACCCACCCAAAGGCCTTTCCACCCCCTTGGCTTCTTCCAGGGCTGGGGCCCTAGCACCGAGCAGGCCCGCAGCCAATGGTGGTTGCTATCAGGGTCCAGCTGGCCCCCATCTCAGAATCAAACTCTGAGAGGGGCCAGAGGGATATGAGTCCTCAGGGGTAGAACCCCCACTCCAGCCAGTTCTTCTGAAGCCTAGACTGTTATAGAAATTACTCCAGGTACTACATCCTTGTCACATTTCTGTGCATGTCTATTCTGAGCAGATATTGCACCAGAGACCTGCCTCAGGCAGCTCTCAGCCAGGAGTTCAGACAAGGCCTCTGACTGCTGGCTCCACCTGTGAGCCCTGCCCGGCTTCTAGCTTTGCCACAGGGAGGTGCATCACAGCCTCTGTTTCCATTGTAAGGAGAAACCCACAAGGTTTAAGGTGGCACCGTGAGTCACAGTAACTGAGGTTCCATCTCTGGACCTAACCTGGGAGGGTGACAGGCAGACCCTTGAGACCCAGATAGTCAAGCGTAGCCTGGCTGTCTCAATAGCTCTGCCACTGAGCTGGTGTTGGGGGGAGGGAACTCCAGCCTAGATGTGGATGGGTATGTTCTGAAGAGGGGTAGCTGAAACCAAGGCACTCTCCGAACTGTAGCCAAACTGGCTGAGCAGGAGAGGGCATGGGAGAGCTGTCCTGGAGGAGTTAGAAAAGGGCATTGCAGCTGGTGTGGCACATGCCTATCATCCAGCAATCAGAGAGCTGAGGCAGGAGGATCACAAGTTTGAGGCTAACTTGGGCTACAGTGAAAGTCTGTCACCAAAGAAACAAAAAAGAACCCATGCCTGACAGCATAGGTTTGTCATCCCCACACTTGAGGAGTGAAGGCAGTAAGGTCAAGAGTTCAAGGCCACCTTCAGCTTTGTAAGGAGTTTGAGGCCATCATGGGCTACATGAGACCCACTACCTAAAAAAAAGTTCACTCCATCTGGGAGAGACAAATAAGCCAAAACCAGAGGGTGTAGGCTTTTGGCCCTGCTGTCTGAGGGCAGCACATCAGGGGTTGTGAGTGGAGTCCGTGGTTTCTGAGCATTCTGCTTCCCCTCAGGCCTCATTGACAAGATTGACAACTTCAAGGCCCTGAGCCTGGCCAAGCTGGAAGACCCCCATGTTGACATCATTCGCCGCGGAGACTTTTTCTACCATAGTGAAAACCCTAAGTACCCAGAGGTACGTGGACATGCGGGCTGCTCAGACAGCACAGGCCATGGCAGTGTGTGCAGCAGCTGGACCCAGGCTGCGCTTGCCCAGTGAGACTGGAGACCAGGGGACGGGACAGTCAGGACAAAAGAGTGAACAACAGCCAGGTGCTGGAAGAGTTGATGGGATCACCATTCACTAACTCTCCCCGCTTCTCTTCCACCCTCAGGTTGGTGATGTTCGAGTCTCCTTTTCTTATGCGGGACTGAGCAGCGATGACCCCGACCTGGGCCCGGCTCACGTGGTAACTGCTTCCCAAGGGCTGACCCCAGTCTCGACTCCCTGGGCCCAGACACCTTGGGATGTGTCCTGACCGCTTTGTGCCTCGCTCATTTGCACAGGCATCAGGCCTACTCTTGGGCACTTTCAGCAGGCCGGCAGGGGCTTTTCCCTGTGTAGATCTACCCCAACATGGGCTTTGTCCTAAGCGCCATCCCATAGAAGCAAGGAGAGACAGGCCCCAGGTCTCCTCACCTCCTGGCTGGTGTGGAGTCTGAAGGGTGGGCTGTGGGTCTCACCCTGTCCCTCAGGTCATCCCACGCAGCTCTAATACTGACTTTCTGACCAGGTTACTGTGATTGCCCGGCAACGAGGTGACCAACTAATCCCATATTCCACCAAGTCCGGGGAAACCTTGCTGCTCCTGCACCATGGGGACTTCTCAGCTGAGGTGAGTTACAGCTGGCTGTGTGGGGACAGGCACACCCTGCCCTTCTTCCCAGTGACCTCTAGAGGTCATAGCCAGCCTTTAGGCAAGAGGGGAACTGGAGAGCAGCCTCCTGTGTGAGCAGGCACTGAGGACAGGCACTGCCCTCTCAGGCTGTCAGCCTTGGGGTGGGGGGATCATGAGAAAGGCCAGGAAGTGAGGATAGGGGTGTGGGCAGCCATGGCCCAGCATGATGGATATCTAGTACACAATCGGTCTCTATGGCCAGGGCCTCTGTGACAAGCCATTATTGCAGAGGCCTCAAAATGGACAGGTCCACCCTAGAATAATCAAGTCAGGCAGGAAAGGGTTCACTTTGTCAATGGGCACCAGGAGGAGAAGCGGCCACTCTGGGGTACCTCTTCTTCCTTCAGGGCACCAGTACAGGGTTGGAGCTGCAGCATGAGGGCCATGGGAGTGAGGTGATCACCTGCACATGGGTCCCACAGTCCACTGGGTGTGCCTTTCCAGCTGTAATTAGTCTTACCCAGTGCTGAGATGGAGGCATGCTGACTCTCACTTCTGTGCCTGAGACAGTGAGACAGTGTTGATTCTCACTCTTCCTGGTCCAGCCAGAGGATCATTGTGTATATTAAGCAAATGTGGAGGTTTCAATCCAGAACAGACAGAAAAGGCCAAGGGTACAGCTGGCTTCAGAGCATGGCTGTGGCCCTTCTGCTGCTATTTCTGGGCGCTCAGCTGCTCTCTGTCCTCCCTTCCAGCTACAGTCAGTGTGTCATGGTGTCCGGGCACAACCTGCTCCTTTTACCTGGCCAAGATAGGGTGTGGTTGGTCTGTTGTCGGGGAGCCTGGTTACCAGGCTCAGGGTGGGGCTACTACCTCCCAGCCTGGGCTGAGTCACCCTAGGGACCGCTCTAAAATTAGAAAGTCCTTTTCTCTCTCCCAGGACTTCCTCTGCCCAGCCCCTGGTTTCCAGCCTCCTCAGGCAGAGTCCCAGGTCTCAGAGCTATCGTCCAGAAAGTGGTAGGCAGGATGTGTGGCTGAGGAGACCCGAGAGGGAAGGTTTGGCTATAGACGAGCCGGTGGGCACACAGAACTGAGAAGAGAGCTGAGCCCCAAAGTCAGAGTGCTGGAACTCAGGGTCCGGAGAGTTCAGGGCTCCGGACCACAGCACTGCCTACAAGTGCCTGTCAAGCCCCCTCCTCGTCCTGGCACTGCCTCCCACCAGCTACAAACCATGAGCCAGTGTCTTATCCTCATCTGTGAAATAAAACATTTTAAAAACACCACCACCATCCGTATCTCATGTGGGTAGCACAGGCATATCAGAAGAGTTTTCAAGTTAACTGCCTATGGTGAGGCCATGGTGTTTTGTGACAACCTCACAGAGCCTCAGCTTCCTGTCTCTGTAAAACAGGGAAGAAGATTCCAATTGGTTAAGGGTCAGATCAGTGTGCTTGTTAACCACGGGGCAGTGACAGCTAAATGCTGAGACAGGCATTGTCCATCATTGTGTGTTGTCTTAGAGTTGGACGGTCTAGAGTAGTTCAATCCATGGCTGGGAAAGACTCTGAGGAGAAGTCACATCTAAGCCAAGACTGGAGGGAAGTACAGAGCTGCTGAGTAGGTATGGACACAGTCTGTACAGGACAGGACAGTTGACATGGCCGCACCGTAGGTGGCCCTGGCCCTGGTGGAGGGTCAGAGGGGGTTGAAGCTATGGCAGCTGCTGTATGAGAATGAGGTGAGGAGAGGAAATAGGGAGGCCAGCGAGGCTAAGGTAAGAGCCCGGTTTGGAGCAATGATGGTGTGGATCATGGTAGACAGCAGAGAAACAGCTGACAGAGCTGGCTTCTCTAGTGAGGGGATCAGGCCACACATGACCCCAGGTTGTGCCTCTGGATAGGTGATCAGGTTATATGCTGTCATGGAGAAGACAGAGTCAGGCTGGAGTGGGGCTCTGAATCAGTGCTCAGCATGCCAGGAAGGGTGCGACAATGTCTAGGAGGTGGTAGGAACTGGGCACTGTGGCCCAAAAGCAGTGCTGCATGTATAATACTATGTTTCAGTTACGGGCTCATGGGGTGCATGGCAGGTCCTGGGATGAAGCAGCCAAAGGATATCAATATTTACAGACCAGGAAATGCTGGCCAGGGACAGCAATGGGTCCAGAAGGCTCCCCCTACAGAGTAGGAGGGAGTCAGTTGGGGTCAGTGTTCCTGCAGCGGTGAGCATTGTCCTGGGGTTGAAGGCTAATGCTTCACCTAGGAGCAGCGTGCACACCCAAACTGTCCACTCAGAAGGATGGGAGGTATCCACATATGGGATAGATGCAGTGGGAAGGATGGCCACCTTTTTCCAGATGAGACAACCTACAGCCACAAAGATCTCTTATTCCATGGTCTTGAGCCAGACAGGCAGAGACCCGGGCAGTGAGTCTTAGACTTTGGTGAGAGGTTTGCCTGTCTCCCTGTGCTCTGTATGGAAATGGCCAACAGCACCCTCATTACCGCCTCCAGGACCCACACTGCTGCTTGGTGTCTCTCTTGAGTCCTGACACCATGCCACCTTGTCCTACAGGAGGTGTTTCGTAGAGAACAGAAGAGCAATTCCATGAAGACATGGGGCCTGCGGGCGGCTGGATGGATGGCCATGTTTATGGGCCTCAACCTCATGACACGGATCCTCTACACCCTAGGTAGGTGTGGAAGGTGCAGGAGCTAGCCTTCCCTCCTGTAGCCCTGTGCTAGTCACACTGCCATCAGTCATCCTTTCAGCCTGATGGGATCCTTGAGAAAGACAGCAAACATCTGGCCTTTCTGTGTCTCCCCCACCCCCAGGTAGCTTTAAGAGGAAAGCAGAGAAAGGCAGGAATGAGGCACAGAGTCGTGGATATTCCTGCCTAGGCTTCCTTTTCTTGCCCCTATTTGGGAGTTTCACGCATGGAAACACCCCTCAAAGCTAGACCAGGTTTGCAGCAGCTAGCACATCTGGAGCCTGGGGAGGGGATACTCACTTGTCCTTAGTCTGGCATCAGGGAGCCCAAGTTTAAGCCAATTTGGTTCAAGTCTTGGTGCCCTAGACATGGTGTGTGCCAGGCTGACATTGTCTGTGCAGGAGAGGAGCCTGCTCAGGGAGACTCAGTAACAAGGCCTCTGCCCCAGTATGTCCCCATCCAGCCAAACCCTTCCCCCACCGATATCTATGGGCTGAGAGAGGTGTGGCTGGAGCACATCCCAGATTGGCAGTAACTGTTGGGGGTTCGGGGGTGGGGATTTCCCCATTGACAGATAAGGAACTGAGATTATCCATCCCTCAGACTCTCCCTGGACATCTCAGGTGTGCTCACAAATACCAGCCACATTGTGAGCACATCAGAGAAGGATCAGAATTTAAACCAAACTGTCTTGGCCATGGGACTGAGGACAGGCTAATCCCTCTGGGTCTCAGTCCCCTCCATGTTTGAGATGTCCTATCTGTGATCCTGGGTTCTTCCATTGGAGGCCTGCTGGCACTTAGGGCAGATGTCGTGTAGAGGGATAATGTGAGCTGTGGCAGGACCCACGTGGCCCTCCCTGTCCATCAGTAAACATGACCTGCTGAACACTGGGTCCTTCCTATGCAAGGCATGGAGCAGTGAGGATAGACAAGCCTGTCCTCCGCAGGCTCGCACAGAGGCTCTGACTGAACAGTGTAGAGTGCTGGTCAGTACTGGCTCTGGGAGAGAGGGTTTTATGGGTGTCTTTTCAGTGGCCTCAGCATGGACTTTGAAAGTCCAAAGCACTCACACTTGGAACTGGGCTGCACAGAACAGTATTGTGGTAGCTTGCTGATGGCTGAGTATGGCTCTACTTATTGACTGTTTCCTCCCTCAAATGGTAGAGAGGAGCAGTCTAGGGCAGGGAGCACAATCTCCTCAGGGACTCATGGTCTTCCCTTTCCCCACAGTGGACTGGTTTCCTGTCTTCCGAGACCTTGTCAACATTGGCCTGAAAGCCTTTGCCTTCTGTGTGGCCACCTCCCTGACCCTGTTGACTGTGGCTGCTGGCTGGCTCTTCTACCGACCGCTGTGGGCTGCTCTAATCGGCTGCCTGGCTCTGGTGCCCATTATCATTGCACGGACCCGGGTGCCAGCCAAAAAGCTGGAGTGAAGCCTGAGAGGCCATGTTCCCTGTCACCTCTGCCCAGCTCAGCTGGAGCAGGCATCTACACACCCCACTCTTCGAGGGGCCAGTGTCCACACCTGCATGTAGGGTTTGGTGTCCTCCTTAATGCCTTTCCCTCTCGGGCTTCAGTCCACCCAGCTGTCAGCTGACCTGCTGGTGAGGGCTCTCAGCCTTCTCACTACCCATCCCTCATTGCTGGAACCAAGTGCCAAGACTGCCACAACCATCAGCTACAACTTCAACCTGAGAAAACAGACATCACCCTCTCCTGCGGGCCACACGGCGTCAGCAGGATACCCCATACCCAGGCTTGGAGGCGTGCACCCCACACCAAGCCCCTGGGTAGAACCCGATGTGGCCTGAAGAAACCCTGAAGATCTTATCCCAGAGGTCACTGTCACTGTGGCGGGACAGAGTGCTTCGGTATAAGCCCTCAGGCTTCTGGTTCTTGGTTCTATTATGCCACTTCTCTGGTTCTTTCTATCCCAAGAAGGAGAGTGTGAATGGGTCACACTTGACAGTTGCTGTTACTGAAATTAACTCTGCAGGAATGGTGTTTCAGCGGGTGTGGCTTGACTGGTTTGAGTTCCCGAGGCCATGGGGAAGCTTTAGCTTTGCTCTGCTTTTGAACCAGTGTTAGGGGATTCACTGTCGTGCTGGGTTGGGATTGTGGAGGAAGGCATCCTCTTTATCCCCTGCTATCACAGACGATCTGTTCACTTGAAGGTGATTTTTATCTTGTAGTCAGTGTTACAAGAAAAGGCTGGAAGCATTTCTATTAAGCAAGCTCATTCACAGTGACCTCCAGGCAACTGAAGTCAAAAATCAGGACTCGGGCTTGCTGCAGGAGGCCCACTTCTGGCCTTGACACTCCGGCCTCAAGCAGCTGCTGCAGAGTGGTTCTTTTTGCATTTAATGCCCATCACTGTCCTCATCCCAAATAAAATCCATCCGTACTAATGGACATCGTTTCTACGTTTCCTTGCTACTGTTACACCCTTTGAAGGGATGCTTAGCTCTGATGTCATCACAGAGCCTTGGTTTATCCTGTACCTCTCATATCTGTTTGCAACTGGTTGCTGTAGCAACAAGAGTGTTTGGTAGCTGACCAAGGTGTCAGGATCGCTGACCCGAGTGATACGTAACAGTTCTTCCCATGCCATGTGGTGGTATCTGCTTTTTTTCTGGATAAACGTATAGCCAGAGACGGCTTACTGGGTTTAAAATGAAAACATTCACTACTGTTCAGTGCACGCTGTACAGTCTCTTCGAAACTCCTAAGATGGTTTGGGAAAATACAGTGCAATTAGTGATGGCTAAATACACAGTGCTTGGGATTCAGTCTGTGTAACATTTTCTTCTGTGTTTTTTACCAGCCAGCTCAAAAGTTAAGAGCAAATTATGGAAGAATAATTTGATGTCTTTGAGAAACCATGAGGTTTGTATTCTTTGTATTAAAATTTGAAATAAATTTCTACTTATCTTTTGGTATAGGATCTTGGCAGTCTTTTGCTGTTGCATTCATTCTTTTAAGGAAATCAGACTCATTCCAACCCACTCAGCTCCTCATCACTGTTAGGTGGCTTCAGCTCTTTTGTTAAGGGCAGCTCGATATTCGCTCTAAGTCTACTTTGTCTTGGCTTTACTTAAAGTAAATGATTCATGCTTCACGAACATTGAGAATGTGCTAGAAGCATGATGCACACAGCTCAAAGCACTGGTTTTGAGTGGCACACAGATGAAGTCTGACCTACTGACTCATGCTGTTGGGCCACCCTGCTGCATCTGTAAAATGGGGTCAAGCCTGTCACCATACAAGGCTGTGATGAGTAAATCAACCTGGGGTACGGCACCTCTTCACTGTTTCCTGCCCGTCTGAGACACTGCCACGCTGTTCTCCAGCAGGCAAACTTTCCAAGCCTTACATGTCATTCCCATCATGCCTCCTCACAGCTGACACCTCCCAGAATAGGCTGCATCTCTAGAGACACGGCCATGCCTACCCAAAACCCCAGAAAGGAAATTGTGTTTGGGAAGCTTGTCCGGCTCTGGTGCAGAAAGTACGAGAGTGCAGTTTCCATGGTGACCCTAGTCTGTTTCTCTTCCAGTGTCCAACATGAGTCATACCCCAAGTGTTTTGTTTGTTTGCCTTGGTAAGAGTGACTCAACATTTTAAAGATTCAAAGATGAAGCAATATCAAATATAGTCACACACTTCCTTGGTGTGTGAGGAGTTCCCAGCCTCTGTGAAAACACCTGAGCTTTCTCACCAAACACAGAAATCTGTTATCTGGACCTTCTTAGCTGGTTTAAGGCCTGAAAAAAAAAATGCAACCAGGGGTTTTTAGGTAAATGCTTTATTTCCTGGAGGTCCTATAAAAGGACTCTTTCCTGAGAAGAGCATACAGCAGCTTAGAAAATGTGTCATCAGTACAGAGTAAATGTATCCAGAATTGAATAAAATGTAACCAAAAACTAATCTTTTATGAACATTTTCATAATTCTTTTATTTTTTTCTCATTCTTGATTTTTAACTTTGTTCTAGTCTTCTGTCAGTGTAAAATCCCAAAAGTGCCTTGACAAGAGGTGACCTGTGTTCTCTGACAAAAGAGCAGCAGGCGGTACTGGAAACCTGACTCAGGAAGGCAGGCCTGCAAAGCAAACGCCCTGGGTCTGAAGGAGAGGGGAGCAAGTGTCCCGTATGTGAACGGCACTAAAGTAGGATTTGTCTCAGTGCTCCAATACCCATAATTTCCCAGTGACTTCTATTTAAAAACAGAAATAAAGGACAGATAAGACATTGTGGTATATGCCTGTAATCTTAGCCCTCAGTATAAAACAGGGGGATTTTGAATTTGAAGCCAGTTGGGGCAACAAATAAGACCCTCTAAAACAAACTCACATTTCTAAAGATCCCAAGGTCCAGGGATCAAAAGGTATCTCCCAGTAAAGTGTTCCAAACACCAGAGGGGGCTCTGGGCAGCCTACCAGCACCACCCTACGGGGATCCGGCTGGGCTGGTGTCAGACTGGTCTGCTGCACAACTCCCACCTGGCCTGTAGGTCTCAGCCCATCTGCTGCCTTCTCTGGCTGGTGGACACTGGCTTCACAGCTTCTCAAAAGGGAAGAGATGGGAAGCCTCTGCCGCCCGCCTCTTCCGAGTCATCTTAGTGTACTCGGGCTTCGGTTCTGTAGCCTCTCGGTTCTGTGGCCAGGAGGCAGCCAGGACTCTGGCTGCTTCTGCTTGTGAACTGGTCCCTTCCTCTTCATCAGAAGAGAGTCCGCCTCCAGCAGCATGGGGAGCTGCTGCCTCGCTCTGGGGAAAGACAGTGGAGGGGCCACAGTTAATGGTTAGCCGCAGATAACTGACTTTTTAAGGGCCGGAAGAACCCACTCTTGAGCCTGCCTGGGCCTCTTGGAAGGCAAGGGTGTGTGCGGGTGGTGCTTTGGGAGCCCAGGCAGGCTTGCTGGCCTTCTCCCGTCTAGGAGCTCATCCAAGCAGGTACGTAAGTGAGAACTGCTGGTGGAAAGAGGATGCCCAGGCAGGCAGCTCGATCAAGGCCAGGGGCAGACAGCTGCTGTGGTGTGTGCCGCCTCACTCTGACACAAATGCATGCTATTTTCATCTGCTCAGTGCTTATGACCAACCTTCAGCACTAAGGGGCCTGAGGCAGTACCCCTAGAGGCTGGCTGTAACCCAGCTGGGGAGGGGTCCTGGATGAATAGTAAGAGAGTAAATGAGTAGCCAAGAGCAAGTGAGAACAAGCCAGATGAAGGGGTCCCTAATTGGATTCAAGGGAACACATGACTAAAATGTCTTCAGCAGGCAAAAGAACATTCAGGAAGGGAAAAGAACATTCAGAGATGGGATTCAAGGGAACACATGATTAAAATGTCTTCAGCAGGGCTGGTGAGATGGCTCAGCGGGTAAGAGCACCTGACTGTTCTTCCGAAGGTCCTGAGTTCAAATCCTAGCAACCACATGGTGGCTCACAACTACCCTGTAACAAGATCTGACTCCCTCTTCTGGAGTGTCTGAAGACAGCTACAGTGTACTTACATACATACACACATAAATAAATAAATAAATAAATAAATAAATAAATAAATCTTTAAAAAAAAAAAGTCTTCAGCAGGCAAAAGAACATTCAGGAAGGGAAAAGAACATTCAGAGCATGGCCTGCTGGGTCTGACTTAGTACCACCCATTACTCAACTGTTCTAAGTTCTGCCTATACAGGGATAAAAGCCTTCCCCCATACTCAGTACTGTGGACAGGTGCTACAGGTATGTAGAGTGTGCAGGCTGGAAGCTGGTCACAGTCCTGGGAGTCCTGGAAGCCAAGAGGTGCAGACACAAAAGGCCCAACACACTTGAACTGCCGACATGGAGCTCAGTATCAGTGTAACAGCTTAGCGTAACAGGACACAGGGCAGGGCAGGGCAGGAGCAGCTAGCTGAGCTCAACAGGCAGGCTTCCTAATATAAAGCCGCCTTGAACATGATGTCACACGTTAGTCTGGGCCACCAACTGAGTGGAAACCTTAGGAATCTGACCCCAGGTTAGTTTTGTCTACAAAGGCCCCACGCTGACCTTGGCCCCGTAGCGGAGTTTCAGCCTCTCTCTGATGAGCAGCCCTCTGACCAGTAGCTTCCAGTTCCCCAGCGCCCGCTTTTCCTTTTTCTGCAGATAAAAGTAAAGGGAGGAAAGGTGATGCAATGGCATCATCAGAAAAATATTAAGGCGGAGCCTGATGCCCTGATACCTGGATCTATGCAATTCAGGTTAGGAGAGTCTCCCTGCCTGGGGAGACACTTAGTGGTTAAAGCGTTTGCTGCACAAGTCTGAGAGTTTGGGTCCCTAGAACTCACATAAATGCTGGGTGTACATGGCAACTTACCTGTAATTCCAGCCTCAGAGTGGAGACAGGATCCCAGAGCAAGCTGGCTATCTATCAGTGAGCTAACCCTGGTTTTTCGGGGGTTTTGTTTTGTTGTTGTTGTTTTTGGTTTTGGTTTTTGGAGACAGGGTTTCTCAGTTTAGCCCTGGCTGTCTTGGAACTCACTCTGTAGACCAGGCTGGCCTCGAACTCAGAAATCCACCTGCCTCTGTCTCCCAAGTGCTGGGATTAGAGGCGTGCGCCACCAATGCCCGTCCTAACCCTGGGTTTGATTGAGAGACCCTGCCTCAGTGAATAAGGTGGGGGAATGACTGAAGAGTCCAGATATTAACCTCGGGCCTCCACGTGCGTGAGTGCCTCCCCTGTGCCCCATAAACATGCATATACACACATGCACACATCATGTAAAAAAAGAAAAAAAGATAGGGAAAGCCACTAGCAATGAAGTCTTTTTGTGATCATCACTGACGGGAAGGCAGCAATCAGGTCTAGAATCTGGGCCTTGCAAATCAGGGCCCACAGCCATACATGCAGGCAGGTAGGGCACAGGACAATGGACATGGAATGTGGGCAGGAGCTGTTTTACCCAGCACTCACCCCTAGGATCATGCCCTCCATCAAGCACCAGAAGAGCTAATATAAGGACCCTCCCACCTTCTTCCATGACACAGGGCGTGGCTGGGGCAGGGGACCCCAGCTGTAACTTGCTGCTCTCTTCCAAGTCCCCCGTTCACACAACTCACCTCCTTCTCCTTCTTTTCAATGATGGCCTGTTCATTCTCCCAAGCAGCCAGCAGCACGTCTCTGAATTCCTCACAGACAACGTAGCCATCAGTTCTGTGGGAACATTAATCCAGATGCGCTCCCTGAGCTGTGGCCACCGACCCAGCCCCTCCTCCTCCCTTATTCAGAAGCCAATGGCCCTTTCTGAGTATTTGGGGTCCCGATAGACATTCCTGGCCAGCCAGAGACAGATGCCAGCCATGCAGGAGTCCCCTCACGCACACTGGATGGCAATAGCCTCCATGGAAATCGAAGCCAGTGATGGCCTGCACGCAGTCGATGCCCAGCTTTCGGGCCACCCGGTGCAGGTTGGGCAGGGTCATCTGGACACAGCCGATAGGCATCATGCTGGGCAGGAAGAGGTACACGTTCCCAAACTCATTCCGAGGCACCTGCGGAGACGGGAATGCCAGAGCAGCCGGATGGGAGACAGGGCAGCCCACTCTGACCCCCACCCCCAGAGCTGCCCTTACCTTCCCATCGACAGCTACGGGAGGCTGATACTCTTCCGTCTGCCAGTGACCATAGAGGCCCAAGTCATTGTGGTCATGCAGCTGGGGCTCCGAGAGCCGGGCTTTCCGGGCACGGTTAGAGAAGCCTTTCACCATCTGCTCCAGAGGAAACGGCCTGGTTATAAGAAATGCTTCCTGCTCGACGACTCAGCCCACGCCAGGCACTGAGCGCTGTCAATTTGACACCGGTGGGTCTGCACTAGCCAGCCCATGCAGGGAACTCCATGATTCTCTCTCTTGGTGAGGGAGGTGAAGCAGACCTTTGCTCTGTACCCAGGCTGGTCTCTAGCCTGAGTCTGAGATCACAGCTGTGCCATCACGCCTGCCCTCCATCTCAATGAGCCCAAGAGGTGCACCTCATGTGCTATTCTGTGCCCAAAGCCACAGTTCATGAAGGCTTTTTAAGTTCTGTCGTAAATTCTGACTCCCATTACGGTGGGAAAGAGGCCTTAGAGATGAAGTGACTCACTTAAGGGACCATGGATTATTGGTCAGAAGAGCCAGGATCTGATCCTGGTAACCCCCCCTCTCTCTGCAGAGTGGAGAATCACTATCCACCCAGTGGCACCTGCAGAAAGCAGTGTCTGGTTTGCAACCCCAGCGCACAAATGTCTGGCAGACAAGACCGAGGTTTTTCCTGGGTAGTGAAGGGGTGGAAGGAGAGGACTGGCAAGCAAAGGTTGCATAACACAGACAGGGGCAGCACAGGCAATGGCTATGGACTGGCACCCGGGCCTGGGCACACAGGCTGCTCTGTGCAGAGGTCAGCTCAGCAAAGGCTGCTGGGAAAGGCTGCATGTGGCCTCTCTCACCTTTTCCACTTTTAAAAACTAGGAAAATCACTCTTTAGATGAAGAGCCCACCAAAGGGTCTCAGGCTTGGTATGATCCAAGCTACTGTCTACTCCTCTAGGCATAACCGCAGCTACCCCCGTGGGACTCGGCTGACTTCTGGTTCTGACAGACTCCTAAGGTAGCTGTTTGCTCTGGTTAGGTTTTTATTGTAACTCGACACAACCTAGAGTCACCTGGGAAGAGGGAGCCTCCACTTCAGAATTACCATCTGAGAGAGACTGCTGTGAGAGGGCCCAGCCTACTATTCCTGACACCACACCAGGGCAGGTTTGTACCAAAGCTAGCCAGACAAGCAAGCAAGCATAGTTCCTCCCTGGCTCCTGCCTTCAACTCCCTCGATGATAGACTGTGATGTGAAGTGTAGGCCAAAGAAGCCCTTTCCTCCGCCAACGTGTTTCTGGTCATGGTGTTTACCACAGCACCAGAAACACACTGGGCCACTGTCCATCCATCCAGCAGTGTTCAGCCAAGTCACTAAGCGTCTCTTCCACGCCATGACAGCAATCGCAGGCACATGGGGAAGAGGCAGTGCCTGCCAACAGAGCTCAGGCTACGGGGGAACTGGAAGGAAAGCAGGGTAGAATGGAAGCCGAGATGTCAGTGGGACAGGGAAATGTTGATCAGAACACACTGGAGAGAAGGACATTTAGGGCCCCGGAGGAGGAGACAGGTACTATAGCATTAACCATGATCATGTGAGGCCATGGGCTGAAGTGATGGGCAGCTTGGGCTGAAGGAGGCTGTGACTGTTACTCAAGGAAGAGACACTGAGGCAGGAGGCAGGATGATGGAAATCAGAACAAAGGAGAAACCGAGTCATTCAAGAAGTGTTAAGTGACCAACCATGGATCTAGTCTGAACTGAGATACTGAAAGTCAAACACAGAATTACAAATAGAGACTAAATAAAATTCATTTTATTCTGTAATAAATAATTTTATGTAATAAATTATAGATTTTTAAATAATTTTATTAATTTATAAAATGGCTATTAAAAGTAATAAATGTGTGACTCTTAACTATAATCCACTGGACAGCACTAGTCTGAGATAGAGAAGGTCTAGGGCAGATCCAGCAGGCCTCTGGGTCCAGCAGGCCACTCCATGTACTCAGGCCACTGCCGGCAGCCGCCACTACTGAAACCTGCCACCCCTTCCCACCAGCTGAGGGCCCACCACCAGCTCCAGTTACAGCCCCACCAGGGCTCCACCTCCATCTGACATAAGAACAGTAAGTGCATATAAGGGCCACTGTGCTCTGCTAGTGTGATTGAGCCAATGCCCAGAGAAACGTCTGGAACACCTTGCCGAGTTCAGGGCTCTCACAGGCATCTAAAGATGTCTGAGGCGAGTGCTGAGGTCAGGGCCTGTGAGTCCTGCTGAGCCTAGGATGGCACTAACTGCAAAGCCTCCTGGCAAGGCATAGCCTGTTCAAACTCTAGCCTTCTCATCTGTAAAACTGACATTATGGTACGAAGTCCTAGGGTCACTGAAATGCGACAGCAAATGCTTGATGAACTGCTGTGCAGGGCAACCAGGCTAGTGGGTTTCTCTATGAAGCAGGGCTTGAACCTCAGAACAACCCAGCTCTAACCTGCTGGCCTTTGAGCTTCTAGCATGAGTCTCCAGGCTATTTTCTGGCCTTCAGTTCTTATTTGGAAAACTTATTTCCTATATATACCTTATTAATAGATAATTTAAACCTTATCTCCTCAAACCCTGCTCAAGCCTGCTCGGGCTGTTCCTTCTATCTTGGCATGCTCCCTCAGCGCTTCCTCACTACCTCTCCTCCCCGCTCTTGCTGCCAGCAGATCTCTCTCTCCACAGCATCTCACTGTTACCTTATAGGGCACTTCTCCAAGCCGCACCACTCTTGCTTGCTTCAGCCACGTGTCCCTGGAGTGCAAGGTATGCACGCAATCCCTAAGGGAAGATAGACAAAGGGAAGACTCAGTGCACACTGTAGGGATGCACGACCTCCGGTCTTACCTGAGCCCGTAGGCAGATGTTAATTCTCCTCCCAGGCTTCACATCACAACTGAAGCAGGCTCTGCTCCCTGCCCTTCCTGCACCACAGTGCAGATGGCCTCACCTTTGGACTGCCTGTGCCCATGTGACCCTCACCCATTCATACACCAGCAACAAATGATTCAGGCCTGTAATGAGGGGCAGAGCTGCTCTTGTTTCATGGTCTCTGATATCAGAGCTATACCACAGACCTACAATTCAGTAAAGCTCAACACTCCCTGGCCAGCCCCTCTTTAGCTCGCACTCTAACCTGTTTGAGGGTAGGCGCAAGCAGGGGCATCAGTTTACACCATCAGGAACCTGCTCCACAGCCTGTGCTTCGTTCATTTGCTTTCTACATCTGTTTCTCAAACCTGCAGCCTAGCACAGCTTCCACAGCACAGCCTGGGGCTCAACAGAATCCCAGTAGGCCACACCAGTCCCCTTACACCTTCCTGAGCCCCAGTAGCTCATCCCCTCTACCTCACAGGTAACACTGCTCTGTGAGGACAGAGGCTCCACCCTGCACTCCCACTGGAGCCAGATCATCTTTGAGTGTCAAAGGACTTCAGACAGGAGCAGACAAGGCAGCAGGCAGAGAGGCTGATGGGTAGGCAACTCCTAAGAAACAGTCAGGAAGCGCACACGGCACTCAGAACGAATGCCAACGTCACTCTCTTCAGAACAGCCACTGCCAGCAGCTTCCGTGAGGACATGGAGTGACTGGCACCACTGTGCGCTGCTGAAGGCAAGGTGAATGGTGTGGCCACTGAGGAAACAGCTCAGCCACGCCCCCCCCAGACCCCCAAATTTCTGTAGTATGCCAAGCATGGACTCAACTAACACCCAAGGTAACATCGCTCCCAACAGACAAAAGGAGGGGCTGGAGCATGCACTACCCAAGGAAACAAACCGTGGCCTCTCAGACAGGGAACAGTTATAAGGCGGGAGAGGCTGGCAGGATGACTCAAAGGTAAAAGTAAAGGACTGGTGTGACTCCCCAACATGGCTTGAAGCAGGACCTGCTCCCCAACAGAGGACCCACCCTCAGGCTGGGTCCCTACGTCTCTCTTGTTTTCCATGTATTTAAAGCAGCCCTATGCTTTGGTCCTTACACGTCAATATCTTTCAAAATCCCTGCCCTCATTTGCTTTCTGCTGCTACTGCTCCAAATCTCTGAAGCTATTTTTTTTTTCTCCTCAGCTCTAAATCCTATTCATCTTTCTTCAGTTTTAACTTTGTAAATATTGTATATTTGGTTTTTTATTTACAATACTTTTTTGGTAACTTCTTTTGCCTGAAGTACACAGGCACACTTATTGTTGCGTGTCGACCACCAGTCTCCACTTCACAACTTGTTTATTACGGCAGGGCGTGGCACGCCCGTGAGTGGGTCCTGACTCCCGTTCTCTGCTTTGGTGTGCATTAGATTCGAGGAGCACTTCTACGGTCTTGTATTTTAACTGTCCTGCATTAACACTATTTTCTCCACAGGTTTTTGCTCTTGGTCTTTTAATACATGTTTGACTGTGCGCTCTCACCTCTTCTTCACTCTATACACATACCACAGCTTGCCCCCAAGGATACTGTTAACAGCCAAACCTATGGTTAAGTGCGCCAGCATCGGAAAGCCACCTGGCTCCAATCCTTCAGCATCCTAACCCTTTGCAGACCGAGCCCACTCTACTGAAGATCTTCATGGGAGAGAATACCAATTGTTCTACTGTATGGTACCAGGCCACCAGGAAGACAAGGATGCTTCATGCACCTGGAATAGACTTCTTCTCCACGACAATACCCAAGCACCGCAGCTGTCTCAGGGTAGATAGCCTGGAATTTCAAGAGGTGGCGCTTCAGGGCATACAGAGGGTGGTTCTTGTATGTGCTGATGGAGGTGGGCAAAGGCTGGTCCAAGTGCTTTGCCTGAAACTGCAAAAGCCAGACAGTGGTGAGCATGATCCCGACAAGGAAGGGGTTATGAATGGGCTGCTATATATGAACCTGTTCTGACAACAGACAGTGGAGCCCAGACCAATCAGCAACTTGGTGACACTGCCAGTCACTGTGGCCATGAGGTGTACTGAGGAAAGCCAGGAAGTACTAGTAACTGTGACGTGCACCTACATCAGAAAGGCACCTGTCTCCAATCTTCACCATCCTGAGCCTTAACAATTAACGGACCGAGCCCACTTGACTCAAGATCTTCATGGGAGAGAATACCAATTTTTCTACTGTAAGGCCTGACCTCAATGACATTGTCATCTTTAGTAAAAGCAGGCTTGATGGGCTTAAGCAACCACCCTACAGCTTTTCTGAAATTCACACAAGTCTTGTACTTCAGTAAGAACTTCGGGTTATCAGTTACCAGTAGTAAATCCCACTGCTATGAGGCAAATCCTGTTTCCCAAGCTGATTTAATTTTCCCTTGGCATCCCTCTGAAACACCAAGGGGCTCCTACAGACTGGCACCATTGTGTTGGTTGATGTTGTTTTTGTTTTATGTTGTTGTTTTTTTCCAACTTGACACAAACCTAGACCTATCTAGGAAGGGAGATCCCAACTGAGGCACTGCTTCCGTCAGACTGGCCTATGGACATGTCTGTGGGGCATTTTCCTGACTGCTGATTGATGTAGGAGGCTCAGCCCACTGTGGGCAATGCCATCCCTTAGCAGGTGATCCCGGAAGGTATAAAGGTAGCTGAATGTGAACGTGGAGACCAAGTCAGTAAGCATCTTTCCTCCATGCTCCTGTCTCTGCTCCTGCTTGAGTTCCTGCCCTCAAGGATGGACTATGATGGGGATGTGTAAGCCAAATGTTTGTGTGATCATTAAATGCAATCGAATAAATAGAAAAGTATGTCTATGGCTTATATAAATATATTCAGAAACACAGAATTAAGCCACACTAAAATCTCTACATACTGCTGGGCACAGTCATGAGCAGAAAAGGATAGAGTCGGACCCCTGCCCGGCACTGAGTCTGTGCGGCCAGTGTCTTACCTCCTGGTCTTCCTTCTTCTCCCTCTCTGTAAGTGGGCTCCGATAGGGTCTCAAGGTCTCAGCCCACCACTCAGCGTCAACCCGGCACTTGCGGGTTGTGGTCAGCCAGGCTGGGTCATACCTCTGAGTGACATCTCGGACCCAGCCATCACTGTCAATGCCTACAACATAGGTCATGGGTTTGGTGGCATATTTGTAACAGGCCACAGGCTGGCCCACCACACCGTGCACACAGTCCACACACACCCACTTTGCCTGTGGCTCACAGTACACCTCCAGCCACTGGTCTACACCAGCAGCTCTCCTATCTTCCATCTCTTCAGCACCACTGGAAACCTTCTTGCCTCTCTTACAGCCTGAAGAGCTTGAAGATGCCTCTGGAAAGCTTGGTGGCTCACACTGGCCTCTGAGCTGGGTCTTGGAAGCACTCTTAGACCCAGCCTTTGTCCTCTGAGAAGCTGAGGCCCTCTTCTGCTTTCGAGGGCCAGGCTCACAATCCTCATCAGAGGAATGCTGGCCCTCTCCACTGGACAGTTCAAAGTCAGAGCTGCTGCCTGCCCCATCGCTCTCACTCTCCTCTTTGTATGACACCTTGACAGCCACACGCCGCTTCCGGGCATGGGGACGGCCTTGGACTTCCTGCTTGGCCTCCTCTCCCTCGCTGCAGGAGGGCTTCCTCCTCCGTTGCCTGCTGCCCGCAGTGCCTGTGCCTCTCTTCCCCTTGGTGGTTGCCTTGCCTCTGCCCTCAGACAAGGTTTCTTCTTGTTTGATTCTCCTGCTAGTTGTGGGTTTGCTGTGGCTTTCTGGACTGTTACTAGAAAGTTCTGAAGAACCTCCAGGACCCTCTCCAGATGTCTCCTTGGAAGATTTCCTCCCCTGAAACAGTAAGAAATTTTGGCACACCTGAGTATGGTGCTATATGCCTGCAACTCTATTTGGGAGGAAGAGGCAGGACGATCAGGAGTTCAAGGTCATCCTCAACTACAGAGAGTCTGAGGCGAAAATCTGGGCTACATGAGACTTTCTCTCAAAAAACAGTGGAGAAGAGGGAGGGAGAGATATATCAATTTTGCTGTTCTCTGTCTTCTTTGTTCCATGAGTACAGTTGTCGCGGAACCCCAGCCTCTGGCCAGCAGAGGTGGGGCAAAGACGACACGTACGCCAAGGCAGGGTTTGAGCAGCTTCCGCAGCTTCCCGCTGCAGCTTCCTTTATTCTCTTTCAGCTTCTGCCCTATTATCCCTTAGCTTCTGCTTCAGCTCTATTCCCTATCTTCGCTGCTTGCTCCCAGTTCTGGGGGATCACCCAATTTATCCCCTTCCACCCTCTGCACTCGTCTCTCAT
>NC_034591.1:108421843-108464727 GCF_900095145.1 Mus pahari
TGATAGGCCAGTGACTCAATACCATGCTGTATGATGCTATGCGTCAGGTGGGCAGCGCGTGATCACTCAAGTGTGCAGCAAGTGATCATTCAGGTGCGTAGCGCATGATTATTCAGGTGTGCATGATCACTTAGGTGCGCGTGATCATTCAGGTGTGCATAACCAGGTTTTTGGTAAACAAGCAGGAATCACAGGGCTTGGCAGTGAGCCAGGACGCCCTCTTGGCTCATGTGGCTGCAGCCGCGGCCACACCAGCTTCCCACATACAGCCATGGCTAAACTATGATCATCAACTTCCATTATTGCCAGGCGTGGGATGACACGATGCCCCAGTGAGGCTCATTGAGCTCCTTCCTCACATACTCAAATCCATCAGTGGTCATGAGGATGGGTGACCGTCTACCTGGTTCACAGGCTAGAAACAATAGCTGGGAGCCAGCCCTCGATCAGATGGCTCTGTGTACACCGGGTTCAGGATGCTAGACACCTGCCTGTGTGTCCATCTCCTCTGATACAGAGGATGTGCAAGCAGGCGCAAAGGGCCTCAGGCTGCATGAATATCTACTCTTAAAAATACGACCCTGATAGGCTGGCAAGGTAACTCAGTGGGTAAAGGGGCTTGCTGCCAAGCCTGACAACCCGAGTTCAATCCCCGGGACCCGCACTGTGGAAGAAAAGAGCTACCTTTCTGCATGTTGTCTTCTGATCTCCACAAGTGCTACGATACACACTTAAATGTAAGGTAAATATAATAAAACACGGCAGATTTCCTCACTCTTCTCTAGTGGCAATTCTGTCCCTCTAGATGCCCCAAGGACCTCACCTTCGTCATAGCTGACTTCAGTGGAATGGGCTGCAGAGACAAGACCAGTCGGGTGAGCAGCTGCAGAGCCCGAAGAATCAGAAGAAATATCTACAACACAGTGATAAGAGAAAACATATTTAATGGAACAGTGTGAGGAAGCTAATCCAGTGTGATGGGTGAGCATGAAAACCACCCCAGGACAGGACACCAGCCCTCAGATACTGTTTAAATGATGCTGCAGAGACTCAGCTCACAGGACAGGATCCTAAGAAGGACTACACGTAATGTAATGTAATGTAATGTAATGTAATACAAACTCTTGGCACACTTGACAGCACCTGTCACACAGTCTCTTCCTGCTTATATACCTTTTCATTGCCCTGTAGACAAGTGTCATGTGTGCAATTAAAAAAACATAAAATGACCAATGAATGACTCACTCCAATTAAAATGTGCAAGAAGTGTGGACAGGAGTATACTGTGGGGCACACTGGGACACACTACAGCTTCCATGGCAAGATGGTTTTCTTTTTTTTTTTTTTTGCAGGGAAGCTTGCAAGGGTGGAGGGCAGGTAAAAAGCGATGGGGAGACGAGTGGGATTTGGGATACATGATGTGGAATTCACAAAGAATCAATAAAAAGTTAAAACAAACGAACAAACAAAAGCATCATAGAAAACAGCAGTCACGTGGTACTGGCACACCCCATCCCCCAATCCCAGCACCCAGGAGGCTGAGGCAGAAATGATGATTCTGGGCCATCTTGAGATACATATGTAAAAGACCCTGTCTGAAAGAAAGGGGCTGAAGGAAGCAGCTCCGTGGTAGAGCATGCTTACCACACTCAGGTCCCTGGCTCTGACCCCTGCCAGCTCCCTGCAAAACTGTGCTGATCACCAAAGATGAAACAATCTGGAGGAAACAAAGGGACTCGACAACTGAGTGCAGCATGGTGTCCTGGACAGGCAGAGGCTGGGCGGGCACCGCTGAGGAAGGACTTTACAACTCTGTGCAGGAAAAGCCATGAGTGTTCAGTGCTTAGTGGGCTCTTCTGTAGGAGCTTGGAAGATGACAATATTGAGGGTGATACAAAAGACAGAGGCCTGACTGGTGAGATTCCAGAGGGAAGTTTAAAGACTCTATCGGGGCTATTCGTTATTTTGAATTAAGATCCTGTGGTTCTGGTTAGCTGGGGCTGAAGAATCAGCTGTGATTAACAAGATAGCAGAACTACTAAAGTGAAACATTTGCTTTGCTGGGACAATGATGCTGGTTATCGGAAGCTAAGACATTGGCAATGACTGAGAAGAGACCAGCATCCCCGAGGTAAAATCTGGAAGTTTCCTCGGGGTGAGTACACACAAGCTGTGTTTCAGAGATGGTCAAGGTTGTACCTCACGCCAGCAGCCAAACTTGGTAATGAAAAGTCACCTAATTATTACTGGTTTTGAAAGCATGCAGGGGTCACAGAGAGCAGCTGAGGCTTGACACTGCGAAAGGCCAAGAGAGACATTGGTGAAGGTGCAGCCTCAGTCACATTTTGAAGGGCCAGGACCGAAGAGGTCATGCAAAGACCTTGAGGCTGGGCACCACGAAGAGAGCCTTTGAGAGGTTATTGGTGAAAGTGCAGCCCAGTTGCAGTAGAGGGCCCAGCACTGAAGAGATGCCAGGACCATGGGATAACCATCGAGAACAGCAGGAGAGGAGAGGTGGAGCCAGTCAGAGCCCCAAAGATGCAGAGGGCAGACTGGAGAAGGGACTCAAGCCTGTTGGAAGAGCCAGTAAGATAAAGAGTGATCCCAAATAACGACACAGTTACTTATACTGCTGCGGTTTGGTTTGCTTGATTCTGATTGTGACTGTGCCCTGGTTCTTTCCTCTTTTTTTTTTTAAGATTGTTTATATTTTATTATATGTAAGTATACTGTAGCTGTCTTCAGACGCCCCAGAAGAAGGTGTCAGATCCCATTACAGATGGTTGTGAGCCACCATGTGGTTGCTGGGACTTGAGCGCAGGACCTTCGGAAAAGCAATCAGTGCTCTTAACTGCTGAGCCACCTCTTCAACCCGATTCTTTCCTCTTGAAGAAAAGAAGGTATTTAACTTAATTTTGACTTTTATAGGAGCACATAGCCAAAAGACTTTAAACTTCTCAAAGAGATTTTGGATTTTTTAGAGATGTTGGGTAGTTTAAAGAGACTGAAATTTTAATGTATTTGAATTTGTGAAAGACTGTTGGACTTTAACGTTACTTATGTTTTTAATGAGAGATCTTGGGGGTGAATAAGAATGGTGTGGCTTAATAATGATGTGTTGGTGTGTCAAGTTGACAAGGGGTCAGTTGTGTGGCTAGTTTTATGTCAATTTGACACAAACTAGAGTTATCTGAAATGAAAGAACTTCAACTGAGAAAATACTTCCATAAGGTTTGGCTGTAAGTTCAGAGTTCTTGAGACTCTAACAGTGGAAGCTGAACTGTCTCTGACTCTTTTGCCTGCTTTTGGGAACCAACCTACTGCCTTATCCAGCCTTGATATAAGGGTTTTGTGTCTTGTCTTACTGTAACTTAAGCCATGTTTGGCTGATATGCCTAGGAGGCCCGCCCTTTTCTGAAGAGAAACAGAGAAAGAGGAAGGGGAAACAGTGTTCGAGATGTAATATATGAATTTTTTTTAAAGTTATCTTAAAAAAGAAAGATATGACTCTAAAAAGATATGGCATATGGCTGTAAAGCATTTTCTTAATTAATGATTAATGGGGGAGGATCCAGCCCATTATGGGTGGTGCCATCCCTGGGCTAACAGTCCTAGGTTCTGTAAGAAAGGAGGCTGAGCAAGNCATAAGGAGCAAGCCAGTGAGCAGCACCCTCCATAGCCTCTGCATCAGTTCCTGCCTCCAGGCTCCTGCCCATTTTGAGTTTCTATCCTGACTTCCATAATGATGAGCAGCAATATGAAAGTATAAGCCAAATAACGGTTTCTTCCCCAACTAGCTTGTTAGTCATAGAGTTTTGTCACAGCAGCAGAAATCCTGACTAAGACAACAGACACCTCCCAGGACGACATGGTATTTCATTCCCACTAATGAGCAGTGTCACCAGTGGAAGCACTTACGTGGACCAACTCTTCATTATCCCTCGCAGAGTAAATGGCAATCCTCCTTTCCAAGGTGGTCTGCAGGCTGTCCTGCTCACTGGCTGAAAGGTCAGCGTTGACAGTGAAGGTTCCGATGAACCTGGGGAGAGACCAGGTACTCCTCTATACAGCCGTCAAAGCGAAGAAGTTCTAGTCTTTTACAGCCAAGAAAACCAACAGGAAGTGACTCTTAAACTTGCCTGCCTGCACTGGCTCTTTTCAGCCCAGCTAGCTAGTGCTGACCATCACTGACCCAACTCAGCTGGCACATCCTTGGGCACTTTCCACTGACACCCAAGGGGAGCACCCTGTTTCCTGTGCTTCTCTACCCCAGAACTCCTCACACTAGCCTGAGTATGCAGTGCATATGGGACTCAAGCCAGCCAAGGCTCTCTTTTAGGCCTAGGATCATCCTGGTGTGTCCCTCTCCTCAATGTCATGCCCCTTCCTAATGCCAACTGACCACTTCAGGAGAGGTCTATAGAACTGACCTGAACCAGCCCAAGAGAAACCCAATCCTATAGCCCAGTGCTCAAGTACAGTAGATGGCCTTACCACTTTACCAGGTTTGAAAGGTAGGAGACATCCCTATCTTGAAGTGGCACCTTGGTAAAGCGAATTGGAATGATGGAGAGGCCAATGGCCAACAGATCCGGCTGTCGGCAGATGCTATTTCGATAGATGCCACTGGCCAGCAGGCACAGCAGGTGAACCTGTAGAGAAGTGGGGGAGAAGCCAGAATAGAGGGAGAGTTGAGGATAGCAGGGGTCCTGTTGCCCAGTTCAGATGGTCTGTGGACAGGGAACACTGCCTGTGCTTCTACACATAGCAGTGCAAAGTGCAAAGGAATATGTCATCAGCCATATTCCAAGGTTTTGTGTCTCACTCTCTTCTCTGTGTACTCACTCCCTCAAGGAATCCACTAGTTCAAATAGAAACGATTCCTCTCCCAGCCTCCCCTTTACAAACTGCAGGATTTTCCGAGGAAGCATCACATCACCTGGGTCTGCTGTAGTGAGGCCGGCAGGGAAGGGGAGGAGCGACACAGGCTGCTCAGGGCACCAGCTGGAGGCCAAGCATGAACCTCCCTGACTGCTCTCCTCTCAACCTGCTCTGCTGGGCACCCCACCTTAATTCCTGTCATCCACCCTTCAGCCTACTGCAGCAACAGTAAGGCTGTCCACTCTTTCATCTCCACATAAAGCTGTCCCCCTTCTTCCTGCCGCTCATCTGCCTTGTCCACACCCAGGCAAAAGGAGACCCACTTAGGCACTGCCTGTGAGCCCAGCCTTGGGGACAGCACCTAACTTCATGCAGGCCTGCCTGTCCCATCTGGCCCTGCTCTTCGTGGCCAGCCTTCACCTTGTGCATGTTCTCCTTCACTTCTTTATTGAAACGCTTCATCATCCTCCGCAGGTATGTCTCAAACTCCATCTTTATCTTCTCACTGAAACACACATCAAGAGACCCAAGATTGAAGCGGGAATCCCCAACTCCTCACTATGACATGGGAGTTACTTCCCCAGGCTCCTACACAAGGCTGTGCTAACTCAGCCAAATCAACAAGCCACCACCATCTGCTCCTTCTCTGTGGGGAGAAGGGTGATGTCTGAGTGAAATGTGTGTTGTTGACACAGGCATGGCCACGCCAAGGGTCGAATAGCCTCAGACTCATGGGAAAATGGCAAAGCCTTCCCTTGCCCAAAGACTCAAAGAAATGGCCAAGGCTTCACTTTCCGCAGGGGTTCAAGTATGGATGTGAATAGTGTACGAAGAAAATGTCCACCACAGCTCTGCACCATGTTTACAGCCTCAAGACTGCTCCCCTACAGAGACTGAGACGACCGAAACGTGTTCTCTTGATCCAGCTGTACACCATGCACGCTTCCTCCTCGTTTATCTCTGTGTAATAGCCCTGCCTCCCTGATCGCCTCTATGTAGACACGAGTCTGGAGGGTTGAGGTATCTCTGTCCTCATGCCTGTCTTTTGCTCATCCCCTCTTGCCCTAGTCTGGTCCATCCCTGCAGCCATGATGGACGCAGCACTTCTCCTCCTCAAACCTGCTCACAGGTCTCTGTGCAGCCCCTGGATGCAGCGGCTCCCATCTGTAATCTGCTCTCGGGCACTATGCAATACACCCTCCAGCCCCTACCAGCATGCCATGTCTCACCCTCCCTTCGTTCAGAATCTTAACCGCTGACTTCCTCCTCAAACTGTCACACTGTCACACTGATGCAAAATTAAAGAAGACATTTACATGACTATTCTGCAAAACCTTTCACCCGTCAACCTACAGGAAAACCTCGCACTTCCTGAAAGACACATGGTCTCCCATTGAAGTGAACCTCCTTATCGAGCTTCGTTGCTCCATTTCCTAGGCCATCGGGAGGCTAGAGTGGAGCTAGGCACCCTGGGCAGGGTGGGTGCTCCTTCCACCGTGGGCACTATCTCAAGTCTTGTAGTGATTCGTGGTAGGGAAAGTGTAAGGGCCGTGTCAGCCAGTGGGAATTCAGGTCTTGGGTCCTCCACTCACTGGCTAGGTGGCTCCTGGACTGTCACACACGCTCTCTGGGCCTCTCATTTACACTCCTGCTCTAGGGTCAGGTAGTCAGAGATGAACAAGGTGCTCAGTCTGTGTCATGCCCCTCCATCTCCCACCCAGCAGGGACATCCAGGTGTCTCTGTCAGTCCTACTGCAAACCCAGGCTCTCCCCTGTGGCTGCAGACCACGCTGACATGCAAAGGCTTTCTCGGTGTGTCTGCTGCCTGTTTTCAGGACAGGGGCCCAGAAGCAGAGCCCAGCCTACCTTCTTTCCCGTTCCTTTGCCTGCTGTGGTGTTTCAATTTCAATCTCCACCGCCTTCACAGGCGGGTCAGACCGAGAGGTAGCAGAGTTTTCTCCCATGTCCAGCACAGGCTCAGTAAGCTCTATCAACAGCAATTTTAAAGGTGGTTAGTAATAACTGGGGCTGGAGAGATGCCTCAGTGGCTTAGAGCCCTGACTACAGAGGACCTGGGTTCAATTCCCAGCACTCACATGGTAACTCACAGCTATAACTCTAGTCCCAGACTCAACTCCCTTTTCTGGCCTCCATGGGTAGCAGGCACAGGGTACAGATATACGCAGGCAAAACACTTATCCACCTAAGTTAAAGTTAACAGTAATGAGTTAATATAGAGAACACAATCAGGTTCTGCTAGGGGAACAAAATCAGGAAGAGACCAAGAAGCCCCTGAGGCTCCTGTCTGTTTACCTGATAAAACCAGAGATTCTATAAAGCAAGAGGCCAGGACTTTTCAAAGCAGCATTGCTCTGCAAACAGGAAAAAGACAGTGCCTGCTATGGTGGCACACATCTGTAATCCCAGCACTCAGCAGTGAGACCAGAGGTCCTACATCCCAGGTCAGCCTGGGCTACATGCCAAGTTCAATAATAGAGGCCTCATCTAAAAAAAAATAAAACAAAAACAACAACAACAAAACAAAACCCCACACAACAACAAACCAAGGCCTGGAGGCTGGCAAGACTGTACACAACCTGAGGTCCTGACTTTGGGGCTGGATCCCACAAGGTGACAGAAAAGAACTCTTGAGAGTTGTCCTCTGATCAAAGACACATCATACACAGACATATGCATAAAACACATAAACATTCACACATATATACAGAACATACAATACACACACACACTTTAAAAACAAAACCAAAAAAGCAAGGGATAGAAGTCATAGTTCTGTGGCAGAGCACCCCCCTAGCATTCCTAAGGCACCACAAGGAATTAATAAAGGTAGTACATGGGGGGGGGGGGGGCTTTAGATTAAAAGACATTTACAAACTCATAACCACCAGGGGACCTGGGAGAGAAAAGAAAGAAAGGAAAAAAAGAAAGAGAGAGAGAGAGAGAGAGAGAGAGAGAGAGAGAGAGAAGAGAAAAGAAGAGAAAGCACTTGCAGACTTCCTCCCCAAATCCTGCAGCCTAACTAGGCACAACTCACAGCTGCATGCGATTTGCAGAATGCTACCAGAGAGAGAAAGCAAGAGAGAGAGAGAGAGAGAGAGAGAGAGAGAGAGAGAGAGAGAGCGAACTATAAAGATTTTTTTTTTTTTTTAAGAATTGAGGGTTTTGGTTTTTTGTTTTTTGTTTTCCCTGTTTCGGGTGTGATGAGGTTGCTTTGTCAGATAAGGCACCACTACCTTCGTAGTAAAGACTTGGTTCAAGTATTCAAAAGCCACGCTTTGGGACTACATAGAGAAAGAAACATTCAATATAAAGGGCCAGGTATCGGACCACTCTCGTTTCTTGGTAGATTTGAACCTTGTCAAATAAAAGGCTGGGGGGAGTACACCCCACAGAAGGAACCAGAGATGAACATTAGTACCACTCTCAGGGTGTGGACCTGAGGCTCAGGCCTACAGCACTTGCAGACTTCCTCCCCAAATCCTGCAGCCTGACTAGGCACAACTCACAGCTGCATGCAATTTGCAGAATGCAGCCCGTAAAGAAACCTGCCTCAGGCAAGCAAAGAACTTACTCTATAGCTATGCAGGGTGGCGCTGGGCTGGAGTTAGAGCTCCACAGCTCCTCTGGGTGCACTCTACCTCGGCAATGCTTCTGTCAAGTCCCTACTGTAACTTATCTCAAGATGGTCTTTGTTACAAAGCAGCACAAGATTGCAACATGTGACTTGGCTCCAAACAGCAAACGGAGAACCAAAGTTTAGAAAACAAGAGAACTTCACCTTCCACCTCCTCCCAGTCATCCTCGCTGTCATCTTCATCACTGCCTTGGTCCACCACCTCTCTTGTTGGGTGTTTCTTTGCCTTCTTGCAGTCAGCTGGTGAGTCCCTGTAAATGGATCAAAGACACAGAAGGTTCACTCACATACATAGCCTAGTGTCACACTCAGGCTAAGCAAACCTACAGGAGTCCTTTTCCTGTTGACTGTTGCAATCACATCCATAAAAATGATGGACAGCTGGCCCTCAAGATCTCAAGATGTGGGGCTGGAGAGATGGCTCAGCGGGTAAGAGCACTGACTGCTCTTCCAGAGGTCCTGAGTTCAAATCCCAGCAACCACATGGTGGCTCACAACCACCTGTAATGAGATCTGACGCCCTCTTCTGGCACATCTGAAGACAGCTACAGCGTACTTATGTATAATAATAAATAAATCTTAAAAAAAAAAAACTCAAGATGTGAGGCAGGAAGAGCTCCATTGTAAGGTTACCCTGGCTACTAAGCAAGGCCTTTGTTTCTCAAAACAAACCCAGAACCTATTAACTCACAATCCATGTGAAAAACAAAAAACAAAAAACAAAAACAAAGCAAAAAACAAACAAACAAAAAACCCTGCTGTGCCTTGAAAAGGAGAGGGCAAAATGAAAGCCATCACCATCACATGATCCCAGGAGCCTTGGACTGCTGAGGTAACTGGGTACATTAGCACGGAGCTGGAGGCCAGGGAGGAAAAAGGTTCACATCAGCAGAGCTGGAGCTGCCTGTGACCCAACTCAGAGAATTCTTTTCTCCCATTAGAAAATGTAGCCCAAGGACACTGAAGCTGGCACACCTCAAACACGGCAAGTCAGGTGTGATCACACAAGAACCTGTAAGCAGGTTCGGGCTGGGCGGCTGCTGGTAGGGGAAACCCATGCAGACAAGCAGCTCAATAGACAGTGAGGTGCGAGGTGAACAGCTGCCAGGCCCCTGACATGTGTCTGCAGATTCATATATAAACCCCAAATCCTGGCAGCTCTGGGTTACTTTGTAAACATTAGGATACTTGGTATCTAGAGGAAACAGCCAAGATTTTAGCACAGACATTGTAGGACCATCTCAGTCCTGAGCTCCAATAAAGCTCCCAAAAACCCTCCACTTTTGTTTTTGTTTGCTACTTGCAAGCAGGAGGCCTAGGAGCCATGGTGGAGAGTCTAGCTGCTTCCCCTGGCCCACTACTGCCCTCTGCTGGACCGCCCTTCCATCATCAACAGCAAGTTCAGTGGCCTCTGTTCACCTACCCTCCAGCCTGCTTAGGCTGGGTAGTGAACTAGTCTCGTGTTCACTGTCCCTCATACTGAAATAAGGATATCCAGTTGCCACCAAGGCAAACTACAGGCCCAGCCCTAGATGAACGCGAAGGAGGGCCCTGTGAACATGAATTAAGCTCACAGTTGTAGCTGAGACCCAAGAAGTGGGATCACCCTAGAGGGTGGCAAAACCTGAGGAGCTTGCACTGTCATAGAGAACTATCATCCAGGTGGACATAGTGCACTCTGCTGCAGCAGCAGGGCAGGAGAAAAACAAAACAAAACACTACTCCAGATGGAAGGAAAAGGAAGGGGGCTGAAGGTGGGGTTCAGTGCTCAGTGCTCACAATGCAGGAAGGCCTTTGGTTTGATCCACTAAACTATGAGAAAACAAAAACATAAAAGTAAGAAGGGCAGCAGGGGACAAGAATGTGCCCAGTGAACGCTCAAAGTCCAGCTGGGCACGAGTTTCCAGTGCCAATTTCCAGATGGCAGAAGTCTCCTGCCTCTCTGCTAAGTGTCTGTGAAGTTGAAACAACACCAGATCAGCAATCGGGAACCCTGAACTCTACGGCTGAGTGTGCTTCTAGCTAGCTGTGTAACCATGAATACATGACTATCTGTGAGCTGCCATTGCACTCATCAGAAACTGAGGCCTCCAGCTCCCGCTGGCCTGGCTCTGTCTAGAAATGCTTAACAACCCTCCCTCTTCCCACATCCCCTTAGAGAGCATCATCCACGCTCCTCTGACAGGAACAGCCATCACTGGGCTCTGGGCTTGAGCGTCTCACCGGGAGTCATCCCCGTCGCTGAGTGCTTCCTCCTTCCGAGCCTTGAGATTCTTGGATTTAGCAGTGGCTTTGGCCACTTTCTTTTTTGCTGCACCATTTGTGGGGTCCCCTGGATCACTGCAGCCTCTCTTCCTCTTTCCTTGAGAAACTTTCGGGAGAAAGCGCTTCCTTGGGGGTTTCTGCTTCTCGTCTTCAAAATCATCTAGGTGACAACACAGGGCAGGTGGCAGGGTGGAGGCGGTGTCACTTATGGGCAAGGGTCAGGAAAAGGCTCATAGTCTCCTCACAACCACAGCTCCGTCCCCTGTCTCCTGCTCACCAGCCTGTGCCTAGGCAGCACCCAGCGCTCAGCCTGTCACATGGAGCCTTCGCCATGGTCACAATGAAAACTACAGATCAAACGCAAAGCCTTGATCTGTATGGTAGGGAAGCCCCGTCCGTCATCACGCTACACCACCAGATCACTCCCCTTTCTTACCGTACGTCTAAAACGGAATCCACCCTGTGACTGAAACTCTAAATTCCAACCGTAAAGGAAAAATACCTGATTCTACTCATCCACGCCTTGCCCGCCACCCACCTGCCAAGGCCTATCAGAATCTACTCCTCTCAGGTGGGATGCTTCCGGTTCACAAACCTCTTTGCACCTTACTCTTACTACTGTGTTTCTGCCATATTTTAGACCAAACTGAGCTCAAAGCACACTGCTGATCTAACCTAGACGGTGCTTGTAAGCCAACAGCCTCAGCAAACTCCAGAGTCGGAAGACGACTGTGGATGTTTCTCAGCTACTTGGCATCAATTCCTGTGCTCAGATACCAAAAGGTTTTCAACTTTTGAAACATCTGCATCAACTTCACAGATGCAAATTATCAACGAATCCAAGGAGAAACCCTGCTACAGTTGACTTTGGGAAGAGAGATTAGCTTTAAGTCTCCAAAGAGGTCTGGGTGACGGTGGCATATGTCTTTAGTCCCAGCGCTAGGGAAGCAGAAGCAGGTGGATCACTGAAGGTTCGAGGCCAGTCCAGTCTACAGAGTGAGTTCCAGATAGCCAGGGCTACACAGAGAAGCCCTGTCTTGAAAATGGGGGTAGGGGTGGGGGAGACTCCAAAAAGGAGTGCTGAATTATTAAATCAACCCATTTCTATCATTCACTGTTTGTCTTGCTGACTCTTTGGGTACATATTTATATTCTCAGAAAATAGATTTTTATTTGTGGGGGAGGCAAAGACTCTTCAGTTTGATCTGAATGAAACAGTAATGTAATTAAACTAAAATTCACATGAGACAAACATTCGTTTTTATGCTAGGTAAATCACACACTTAGATACACTGGCAAACAAAACACTGAGAAAATAAGTGTCCTAAGCAGTAGCAAATTTGTCACTTGAAAGGCACAGAGTTTGGTTCTATGTTTGAAAAGGTAGAGGGTGTAACGGAAAAGAATTACATTATGCTTGTTATCCTTAGGGTTTCTACTACTGTGACAAAATACTATAACCAAAGCAACTTGGGGAGGAAAGGGTTTGTTTGCCTTATACTTCCACAGCACTGTTCATCACTGAAGGCAGCCAAGGCATCCTGGAGGCAGGAACCTGGAGGCAGAAGCTGATGCAAAGGCCATGGAGGGGTGCTGTTTACCGGGTTGCTCCCCATGTTTTGCTCAGTCCTGTAGATATCAGGACCACTAGCCCAGGGACAACCCCACCCATAATGCTGGGCCCTCCCACATTACGAAAATGCCTTACAGGTCTGCCTACAACTAGATCTTATGCAGACACCTAATTGAGGGTCCCTCCTCTCCTTGACTTTAGCTTGTGTCAATTTGATATAAATCTATCCGGCACACTTAAAGTCTCAATTTTCCCCCAAACTCTGAACACCCAGGGAGCATGGTGGTATTCACCTGGGAGACAAGCACTAGGAGAATGAGGAAAAAATGATTGCCAAAAGTTATAGGCCAGCCTGGGCTACAAAGCAAGAGTCTGTCTCAAAAAATAAACTATGCCAAGCCAAACCAAACAACCCTGAATAGCCTGCCATGAAGTGATTAAATCCCCCTAGGATATATGACATTATTAAGGCAGAGTCTTCCTCTGTAGCCCTGACTCGCCTGGAACTCACTATGGAGACCAAGCTGGCCGTGAATTCACAGAGCTCCACCTGCCTCTGCCTTCTCAGTGCTGGGGTTAAGGGTGCACCTCCATGCCTGATTTAATTAGATCATTATTAAAATAAAGGAACATGACATGATGTTCAACACGAAGTGCTGTTTTTGCTGAGTATGAAACACGTAGCAAGGAAATCAACCGTCACTCTGCAGCGGTAATCTCTAGATGACAGAAACGGGTGGCTTTTCAGAATTCCTTGCTGTGTTTGTTTTCTGCAGGACACAGAGGAAGAAAGACTCTCAAACAATATCCAGATAAGTTTCCAAACCTGAGAGCTATCTAACATACCTAACCAGTCTCCTTGAACTCAATGTCACTTCAACAGTTCAAGAATTACCTCTGTGGCTTGCTCATTCAGCTACTGAGACTTAAGGGCAAGTGCAAGGGCCTTCCCCAAGACACTTAGGATGAATTAAAAATTCCTTAGCATGATCTCCAGGCTGAGGTCCCTGCCCTTCGGTCACCTCAATTCCCAGCACTCACCTCTTCATACTGAGTCTAGTCACAAGTCTTTCAGCATCCTGTTTTCTTTGTATAGGAATACTTACCTACCCCACACCCCCATGCCTCCGAACTTCTTAACTGGTTATAGTACCGGGCACTAACAGCTTCTTCCCCATTCTGGTGGCAGTCTGATTAGAGCAACCAGATTTACTCACCACCAACTGAACTTGCTTTTCTTTCTTTCTTTCTCTTTTAAAAATCTTGTCATGTTCACCTGACTTGCCTTCCCCAAGAATCTCAGCATCTTATACCAGCAGGAACTCTGCCTGCTTCATTTACTAGTATATTCCCAGTACTTAGGGCAGTGGCTGAAATCCCTGAATAAATAATAGAGAAACTAATGAATTTCCCAATGAAGATAACAGAGGGGGAAAAAAAATGAAGAGGAGCCACCCACTCAGCAGCAAGGGATGATGCTCTTTGCTGCCAGCCAAGGACGCAAGCTGCCAAGCCTCATCTTCCTTTGCATGCACAAGGGTGCTCTTCAAGTCTGCTGTGTAGAAGCTACCTAGCTGGTGGACTCTTCCTAGCAGGCACTCAAGAAGTAAAGGAGCAAATGAATAAGCGGAAGCTTCTTAAGCGTGGAGTAAGCCAGCTCCTCTGAAGCTTAGCAAATATTAGTATCTCCTAGTGGACGGTGAATCTATGATCTCTATGTAATCAGATTCCAGGGCAGTGGGCGGCACAGGGAAGGTGGGGTGAGGGTCACTAAACTAGTCACGCTTTCTACCCCAGTTACTTTAAAAGGTCTAGCTAACCCTACTCTCACAGCATGCATCTTACACATTTACAATGTCCTGACAGGGCGAAAGAGATGGCTCAGCCGTTAAGAGCACTTGCTGCCTCTTCAAGAGAACCCAGGTTCAATTCCCAGCACCCACACTGCAGCTCACAAATCCAGTTCTGGGGGATCCAACACCTCATCTAGCCTCTGCAGGCACAACTCACACATGGTGCACCGACATGCATGCAGGCAAATACCCATACCTATAAAATAAAAAATAATAAAGTGGGATGTTTTTTCAGGGATAAAAAAAAAAAAAAGAGGAAGATCAAAACAGGATATGAGGGAAATGAGACTTGTTTTTATGAACAAGTTTGTTTTATGAACAAGTTTGTTTTCCTCAGACAATCAGATAAGATCACTGAAGAATAAGAGGCTGACAGGGCAGTAACTGGGACTCTGTGGTAGTGGGTTCCCAGAAATGACTACCTTAAGGTGATCGTGGAGTGTCTTAGATCTGAAGCAGAGAAGAAATTAGCCCCATCAATAGCCATGATGAACACTGTAAGCCAAAGAAACACCAAAGGCCAGCCTCCAGATAAATATACAGCAAATCTAAAGAGCAGAAAGATGGTCACCAAGAACCAGGCATGGTGGCATCTGCAATCCCTGTAATCAGGAGGATTAGACCGGAAGTCGGACTTCTAGGCCAGCCTGCTGTTTAAATAAACAGGAAAAAAAAATCAAAATTAGAATGTCTGGAACGGAAACATCCAGATTTCTAGGCCAGCCTGCTGTTTAAAATAAACAGGAAGAAATCAAAACAAGAGTATCTGGAAAGGAGACAGAATTGTGACAGTCTCTAAATCCTGTAGGAACCAGCTAAGTGAGGGAGATACTCTACTTGGAGAGCTCAAGTCTGAGGAAGTTTTAGATAAGAAGGCAGAGACATGAGGTTTTGTTGTTGTATATCCATTTGGCTGATAGATGATGACCCGAGGCAGACAGAGGAGGGGAAGCCAGAAAAGAAGCAACGTGAAGTTCACTTACTCAACTATGGACAGGGTCTCCAGCTATAAAATTAAGAGAATTAGGTACAGATTTCATTGGTTCTGAAGCCGAACTGGCAGTTAAGTTGTGTTTTCCCAGGTATGTTTAAAAAGGGGGATTTATTGAAATGGAACAACTGGGGGATGGATATGTTTATGGGGGAAGATGGAACTTTTGCTTTGTTCAAGATCTAGGTAAGAAGCGCACTCTAGCCCAGGGCGCAGTGGCGCACACGGGTTAATCCTAGCACTAGGGAGGCAGAGACAGGTGGAGCTCTGAGTTTGAGGCCAACCTGGTCTACAAAGCAAGTTCCAGAACAGCCAGGGCTACACAGAGAAACCTTGTCTGGAAAAACAAAGCAACAACAGCAAAGCACATCCTAAAGTCGGAGCTGGAGTTACACTGGATGGCGGTCGGGAATTTGGAGAGAGATCTCGCACGCACTACAGTGTCTTCCTCCGTCTTGGTTTTGGGGTCTCCTTGAGACACCTGGTAACTGCGAAGGTTTCTGCTGCTCGGCCTTCAACACTTGCTAAGAGGCTGAACTTGACTCTAATGGTTAACAGAGCTGATAGCAGAGGCCCTCGGGGGCGCCGCGCATCCGTGGAGACCTGGCCACAGGCGCAGATCCGCTCCGCCGCCCGCCCCAGCCTCCGCCACCACTGCCTGGCAAGTCGCAGACTCGGCCTCTCACCCGCATCGCTCTCCTCGTGCCGGGCTACTTTGTTGTCCTCGGCTTCCTGGCTGCGCTTCCGCCGCCTTCGGTCTGCGGTGCGCTTTGGAGCCATGCTAGCCAGAGGCGTTCCTCGGAACTACCGCGCAGGACGCCGCAAGTCTCCGTGTGCCCGCCCCGCCCAGAGGCGGGCCACGCCTGGCCGCGCCCCCCCCCAGCCCAGGGTAGGACCACGCCCCCGAAGGAAGCCCCACCTCCATGCAAACTACGAGGGCGCGAAGGGACAAAAATAATATAGTTCGCCTTCCAGTGCGTGGCGGACTAAGGTTTCCGAGTTCCTGTTCCCGCGAGAGGTGGAAAGGGCGCAGCGTTTGAAACATGGCGGACGACGTCGATCAGGTAAGTTTGTGCCGAGGCGTTCGAAGAGGAAGTGCTTTCGCTTCTCGCTTTTTCCACGCTTCCCGTGGGATGGCCCTTTTCTTTTTTTCCGAGTCACCACGGCCTTCCGTGGCCGGGCCCGCTCCTGAAACCTCCGTAGCCCCAGAGTTTCTCAACGCGCCCGTCTGCCCATCGCGCTCGTCGTCGCCCTTTCTCTGTAGAATGCAGGCGGCTGGAGATGCCCATCTCCGGGAGCTAGCTGTCGGGATTCCGACAGAAAGCGGGAGGGCGTAGCAGGACACCAGCTTAGCCATCCGAGGGAGCACCGGGGACACAGGCCGTGGCTCCCTTGGAGTGTATTACACGAGGGGAGGTCAGAGGAAAGGTGCAGTTCTAGGAGATGGAGAAACTGCTAGAGATGGAGTAGGAAGAAGCAAGCAAAGATTGGTCCACAGGCTACCAGGAGGGAGGGCCTACGGGCCTCTGCACCTACCCTTCCCTATTTCTTAGGTAGCTGGTGTACCTCGGCCACCGAAATGACTTTCACACCCTCACATGCACACAGAGCCCCTGCACACACACACACACACACACACACACACACACACGTACTGCCCTACTGTCTTTCTCTTCAGAGCGGATTGTTTTAAATATGTATTTCTTTATTTATTTAAAGTGTTTCTTCCACAGCTAGAATGTAACTTCCTTAATGGGGATTTATGGGGGCTGGAGAGGTGGCTTAGCAGATGAGAGCGCTTCTGCTCTTGGAGACAACCCTGGTTGTGTACCAGCACCCAGGTACTGCTGCTCTCGCGGCTGACCAGTGGTTGAAACGCCACACCGCCTCTGTAGCCCATGACTAAGCCTTCACCTTTCCTCAGCAACAGACCACCAATACCGTAGAGGAGCCCCTGGACCTGATCAGGCTCAGCCTGGATGAGCGAATTTATGTGAAAATGAGAAATGACCGAGAGCTTCGAGGCAGACTACATGTAAGTCTGTTAAAGCATATCTCAGAGCCGGATGCTGCCTCCTGCCTCCTTACAAAGAAGAGCTGCAAACTAATTTTTTTTTTTTTTTTAGTTTTTTGGGGAGTTGGAAAATCCTTTTATTTACCTTTAAAATATGTTTTCCTTAACCAGAATGGTTTTTTTAGAGAGGGATGGGACTCCTGTGAGACCAGAGCAAGGCGTCTGACCTGGAGCTGGAGTTACACATAGTTGTGAGCTGCCTGATGTGGTTGCTGGGAGCCAAACTCAGGCCCTCTGCAGGGATCCAGGACTCTTAGCTTGAGCGTCTCTCTAGCCATATAGAACACTTTTGTTTCCTTCAGTTTTGTCTTCTGCTTATTCATGAGTAAACTTGTTTGTTTTCTTGGTCTTAGACAAGGTCATACTATAAAACCTGGCTGGCTTCAAACTCGAGCTCCTCCAGCCTCTCTCCTTAGAGCTGGGATTACAGACATGCGCTTCCAGTCTTGGCATTGTCCTGGATTTTTAAAAAGTTACTGGATAGGGTACTTTAGTTTTTGACATATAAAGCTCTGTTTTGTTACGAAAAGAATTAAATAGCAGGCTAGAGATAGCTTGCCTAGCCTGTGGCAAAGCCCCTACCATAGCACTACAAAAAAGAAAGTTAAACACCATAGAAATCAGTAAAATTAAAGGCGAAGTTCCATGTTCTCTATATACAACCACTGTTCAAAGTTGGCTGCATAGTCGTCCACATCTTTTCTTCATCTGTGTTTGAAGGGGATCCTAGTGAGGAAAGGAGGCACGCGCCATAGTTCCAGTACTTAGAGAACCAAGGCAGGACGATCATGTGTTTGAGGCCAGTCTGGACTACATAGTGAAACCTCGTATGTCTCATATGTACATACTTTTTTCACATGGTTTTTGTGTGGAACGATTACGCAGCTGACACAACTGCACAGGATTCTGTGTAAGGCTTCAGTCACATTTTTCCCCCCAGCTATAACTGCAATGGGTACTTTTACATATATTGCTTGGGCTATTTACAACAGGAATTGAAATATGTCTTTTAGTTCAGGCTTAGAAACAGCCCTGAACTGTACTGACAGTGGCAGAGCCACTGTGGGGCACCAGGCCATCGCACTTCAGTCTCAGTCTTAGAAATTCATAGTTCTTTCATGAAACCCGAGGATAAAGAATTGATCAACTAGCTAGCCTTGTGGGAACAGCAGTGTCAGTTTGGTGAGAAATGTGGGATGATGCTAAATTGCATGGCACTTTGGCGCATGGAATGATACCCAGGCCAGAGGTGTCTGCAGCTCTTACCTCTGCAGTAAGGGCTCAGCTTTCTGTTTCCTCCCCGCTCTCCAGATGAACATGTTGTTCATTTGTGTGGCTGCCAAGCAGTTCCTTCCCAGTGTGGCTGTTAGGCTATTTTTAATCTTGATATGAGCAGGCAAAAGCGCTTAGCACTTTTAGAAGAACATGTAGTGGGTTCTGAACAAGCCCCAGGCGGTTTGCTGTTTAGTAAAAGGAATGAACTTTGGAGATTGCACTGAACACTGTGGTTGCAGTCCTTCCTGACTGAGGCCACAGATGCCAAAGCACGTTAAATTCTGGATAAGTTATAAATGGGCAAAGTGGAGGTGGGACAGATGGTTGGTGGGTAAAGTGTGAGGACTGGAGTTTAGATCCCCAGCACCTGTGGAAACGCCAGAGCAAGCTGGCTAGCTAGACAGTCAGCAAGCTCTTGTGCTCAACTGAGAGGCACTATCTTAACACGTAAGGTGGGGAGCAACTGAGGAAGGCATTCAGTTTCAGCCTCTGGCATCCACACACATGTAAACATGCAGTACACACGTACAACACACATACCTATGTCCACAAAAATGGGTCAAATTTTGCTGCACCTGTTTTGTTTTTGTGAGCATCAAATGACAGTGTCCTTGCTTGAGAACCACGGTCCTACCATACAGCAAGTGAGAGGACTTTATGCTGCTTGGTATCTCTGAAAGAAGTCTGACAGAATTTGCTGTTTTTTCATAATAAACTATTGTGAAAGGTGGGACCACCTTGGGTAACAAGTGAAGGAGATACTTAAGTATTCTCGGGTTACATTGTGTGAACTCGCTTTTTGTCATAAGCAGTATTGTCACTGGGAATGGCTTATAAAGACATGATAGGCTAGCACAGAGGGAGTGTTTGCTATTTGCATGTAAAATTTTGGGTGTGAGTATTGAACCTATTACTTATAATCCACTTGTATCTTTTGAGCCATGTTCCTTGTTTCTCAACTCTCACCCTCCCACTTCAGGCTTATGATCAACATTTAAATATGATCCTGGGAGATGTAGAAGAAACTGTGACGACGATAGAGATTGATGAGGAGACATATGAAGAGATATATAAAGTGAGTCCTGCAAGTCTTCACTTTGACAATGTCAGTTCTCAACATGCAACAGCTTAACACATATTTGTGGAAAGCCCATTATGTTCTGGCACCTACTTAGGAATGATTAATAGAGTGTATAACTGAAATACAAGGGTTTTGGAGTCAAACAACCTGTTTTTAACACTGATCTTAAAGACAGCTGTATCGCTAAAGCCTGCCCCAACATGGGTGACAGCTCACAAAGCTGGGAACCTGGCGCACACTGCACAGCCTAGAGGCAGCTCAGCAGTTTGAGAGTGCCCTTTCCAGTCAGCTGAGTTGGTCTGAGCCTTTGCCTCATGAGTACTGGGATTAAAAGCTTGTGCCACCACACCAAGCCCACAAATACAATAGTTTCTTTTCTTTTTTAAATTTAAATTTAAATTTTATTTTGTGTGTATGGATGTCTGTGTATGTCTATGTACCGTGTGCGTGTCTGGTGTCCAAGGAGGCCAGAAGAAGTCATCAGATTCCATGGAATTAGAGTTATAAACAGATATTCAATGCTGGGAATTGAACCTGGGTTCTCAGGAAGAGTGTCCAATGCTCTTAACTGCTGAGCATCTCTTCATCGTCTCTACAAATGTGTCATGTGCCTTGACTACACAGAGGCAGGACAGACTGGTGCTGTAGGTAGTATCTACAGTCCTTATGTAGCACTGTGGAGAACACTACATTGCTGTCTTGTATCGCTCGTTACCTTCGAGATGGGAAACCAGACAGCAGCCTCCCCTTGGCCTGTTGTATGTTTTGCCCCTTCTCAGCTGACAAAACTAATGAACAGGAACATTTCCAAAACAGGAAGGGGCCCACAGACCACTAGGATTCCCAGAGGTTTCCCCCACAGTGTTTATAATTAACTCCTGAGTGACTGGATTGAGACCAGCTAGCTAATAGGAAGACAGAACGTGGTTGGCCCTGTTCTTTTGGTTCTCGGTCCTCCACAGCTAGAGTATTGCTCTTGATTGCTAAAGTGTTTTGGCTCTAGCCCACTTTTCCTGCTGTCCATCATGTTTACCCCCTTCCTTCACCGTACAACCCACAGTGTGGCTAACTGACAGGTTGCTCTTGGTGATGCCCTCTTTGTAGCAGAACCATCCTGACCCTCATCCTAAAGCCCAGTCCTCACATAATTAGAGACCTTTTTGGAAACCAAGGAGACAGCATCTCTATCGGACCACCCTGATTAACCCCACCCTTCAGCAGCTGCATGGTCTTTGCCTGAGGACAGTGTTTTTAAATGAAAAGCTTGTTCATCACAGCTTCTTTTGTACTTAGTTGGGCTTAAAAGCATCTGGCTTTGTTTCTTTTTGTCTTCCTGATAACTAGCCAGTTCTTGCCTGATCTCATTCTTGTACTTCCCTGCTGAATGTATCTGTCACACCAGAGCACTTATTAACATTTGGTTTTTTCCAGCCTTCGTCTCCACAGTCTATATAGGCTTGGGAGGTTTTTGGCTCCAGGTTCTGCTAACATTTTGCCAAGACTTAGTGATGATTCCAGATGCACTATGTTTGCTGACTGCCCAAAGCCTGACCATTGAGCTAAAGCCTTGGAAACTGTGTTCCCCATTTGCACTCCCAGGAGTGCATAGAAGCAGGTGTGATGACTGGGCTCACTACGGTCAGCGCAGTGCTAAGTTGGGGACAGTAGACTTTTACCCTCCTGTTCCTTGAGATCTCAGTGTACAGGGTCCATCCATTGGTAAAACAGTGACACTCAAAGGAAGTCACTCTTGAAATCCATGGGTAAAATTTAGCCATAGCTGAGGATGTAACTCAGTAGTAAGACATTTGCTTAGAATGTGAAAGAGTTCAATCCCCGCACCCTCTTCCCCAATCGGTTCAAAATCAGACAGAGTGGAATAATCCTGCAACCCTTGCACCTAGGCTGGAGAGGCGGCTCAGGCCAGGAGCACTTGCTGCTGCTTTTCCCCTTTTAATATGTATTTTGGCACTGTAACTCAGGCAGTTTTGAAACGTGCCGTGTAGCTGAGTTGTACTCGAACTCATGGTGACCTGCCTGCCTTAGCCTTCTCCCTGTTAGCATTACAGTTATGAGCCATAATGTCTGTCTTGTTTTTATTTTACATTTATCTAATTTTTATGTGTACGTGTACATCTGAGTTCATGTGTATCATTTACATACAAGAACCCAAGTGCCAGAAAAGACACACATACACACATTGAAAGTAAATCTTAAAAAAACAATCCCAACACTTGTGGTTGAGGTACGGGAGGTATAGGGACTAGGAATTTCAGACTGACATGGGCTACACAGCAAGACAGACCCCATCTCAAAAAATAACACAAAACCCATCTACCTTGTGTCCAGCTCTGGTCACAAAGAAGCCTGGGAAGTGCACTCTAGCAGTACACAGGAAGAGAAGAGTGGGTCCCTGCTGCAGTCACTCAGACTGCTTAACCTGATCCTGCTTTTCCCTTTTGTTCTCCTCCAGTCCACAAAACGAAACATCCCTATGCTCTTCGTTCGGGGAGATGGTGTCGTTCTCGTCGCCCCTCCGTTGAGAGTTGGCTGAGACAAAAGATGAATCCTGTGTAGAAAAGTGGAGACTTTGCCTCTTGAGATGGACATTTCCAGAGAGAGACACTCGCACGCATCCTGGTAGTCAGGAATGACCTGAGGATCCCTCCACCCTCAAAGTTCATTTGCAAGCAACTCCCAAGTTCTCCAGCTAAATGACCTGTCCCTTTCCCAGCCCTCAGTCCATGTGACCACCTTGCTCTTCTCAGGAGTTGGTTTGCCCGTTGTTCTTGCTGTTACTTTCAGGTTGTTTTTCTTTAAATTAAATTTGATGTTTCCTTTTTTATTCCTTTTTTTGTGTGTCTTGTGGATTCTCAAGTTTTTACCTGGTGTATGCAGTGTGCCTCCCATGTCTAGGGCACCACGTTGGGTGTGAGGAAGGAGAGTGGCCAGTCTGCCCTGCCCTTACCTGAGGGGACACTGTTCCAGCAGTTCTGGGGTGGGGAGGCCACTGCTGATAGCCTTTCCTGTCTTAGGGACTGCAAAAGTTCAGGTAGCACCCAGTAAGAACTAGACAATGGAGGCAAGTGACCCCAACTGTCAACCTTCTGATGCAAGACATGACTTGTGTGACTCTGAAGAAACTGTCTTCCAATCCTGACTCACAGGCCGCCAGTGACAAGGACATGAAGAGTGAGCAGGAAGCAGTGAAAGCAAAGCTACTTCCATTCCGGCTTCAGCCAGCCTACACTTCCCAGAGAGTCACAAGAACACAGGGCCTACACGTTGCACTTGGTAGTTACCCTGTTACCCTGTTGTGAAATAGAAAAAATAGAGCTAGGGCTGTGGCCCTCAGCCTGGATACATTAGGGCCATGGTTCCCAGCACCACAGAAAAAGAAAAGCATAGACAGCCACACTGGGGAACATGTCTCAAAATGTGCTGAGTTCGCTAATCCACTGTCAAGTGCAGTTTGCTCATGTGCTCTGAGCCAAGGTCATGTTGAAGAGGCTTTGTTTTCATCCTTGTACCTGTTCCTACAGGTTAGAGAGGAGAAAAACAAGTGTGACTGAGCCAATAGAAGTTTGGTCTTCAGTGAGTAGAAGGGGCAGAAACCTCCCTTTGCCCTGACCACCCCGACACTGTCCTTAGACTTTAGCTGTGTTGGGTGATGTCCTGTTCACTCTGGGAAACATAGGACTTGGGATTTTGGCTGTGTCAAGTAGTCATTCCTTGAGATCCCCTTCCTGAGTAGACAACTTGGCCAAATTCTAGCAGTGATTGCCCTTAACTAACTCGCCGACTAGCATGCCTCTGGCAAAGCCTCTATCATAGTCTTCACAAGTCCCACAGTCGTAAAAGGAGCAAGGTTGGCAGCTTCTTCAGGTTTGGGACTCACGTAGACCCCTTGCCGCTGACCCCCATAGCAGGGCTGCCACTATTGGTTTGAAGTGGTACTGTCTAGGCCTTATGGCAAAGGGTTCCTAGCACTCATGCCTTAGACTTATGGTCAGAGAACACTCAGCTGGATGTGCCATGATTGCTGGAACTAGTAAGAGTGGTTTCTGTAGCACAGCGTCTGTGATAGTTACAATATGGACTGACTACCAAAGCCTCGGGTATTTCATTACTTGGCCCCCAGCTGGTGCTGCTGTTTGGGAAAGCTATGAAACCTTTATGGGGTAATTGAGAGGTGGCCTTAAGGTTTTATAGTCCAACCCTGCATCCTGTTCTGTCTGCTTCCTGAACCCCCCAGATGTAAACAAGTGCACCATGCTCCTGCCATCACAGCCGAGCCTCCCACCACAGTGCCTTCCCTCCCTGGGTAATGTACCCTCAGTGTAAGCCAAAGCAAACCCTCCTGTAAATTGTCAAATAGTTGGGCATAGCAGATGCCACACCTCCATTCCTGGGTTATTTCATGAAAGAGAATTAGGAATGGTGATTGCTTCTCACAAAGACGGAAAATACCAAGCTGCCTTCGCAATGTGCTTTATTTGAAATCCAAGTAACTTGGCTAACGTTAATGTATAATCATTAGCTACAAGTGACAGTTTTAAGCAGTAAATTTCAAAGGTCTGCCCCAATATGAGGTATCGGCCATCTGAACAAAGGTTTCCCATGACCTCTGATTTACTCTTCAGGGTAATACTCGGTCATTGCTGTCCCATCCTGCGAGCAGCTACCAGTTGTGAGCAAAGCTCACCTGTGATGAACACACACACACCACTAGAAATGAGGAAGCCACACTGGCTTGCCCCAGATGCGGAGAATTACTTTAAGGAAAGAAAGCACAGTGGGTACCCCTGTCACTTGGCTCTTTGTTGAGCTCAGGGCAAGCACTTCCCTATGGCAGATTCAAACATCTTGTGCTCAACCATAGGCTGTTCATCCAGCTGTGAGAATGGAGGCTTCAGTGAGCCAGGCCTGAGCAGGATGCTCCCCACCTCTCATTGGCAGCCAAAATAAGGAGACACTGCCAGAGGCAAAGAAGGCCTATTCTATAGATAAGTCAGTTATAAGTCGCTGAAATTAGTAGTGACAGATTTCTTGGGACATACCTCAGGCTATTGCTGTGAAGTCTCATCAGAAGCTCTGGAGCCTCTCAAGAAATCAAGGTGGGCAAAGCTTAGGTTTGTTCAGTAGCAGACTGGGCAGCATCATGGTGGCAGCAGGACCCGGAGGGTGGGAGGTGGGTACCTGTAGAGTCCTGCTGCAGCACTGGGTGGGGTTCCTAAGCTGGGGGTAGGTATTGACTCCTCTGCTTCTGGGAACTTAGAGTTGAACACAGTCCCATCAGACAAGTGACTGCTTGTTTTCACAACCCCAGGCTGAGGCCTGGCCAACAGCTTGTCCTCCAGCAATGCTGAATGGGTGAAGATTAAATGATACCAGGCATGCAGTGCTATGTGATGCATTGCAGGCAGAAGGGGCCAGTGGTACTTTGGAGAGACGAGCTGTGGACATCATTCTTCAATACTGGGGTTTCCCACAACTCAGTAAGGCTTACTTCCCTTTCACCCCTCAGCCATCTTCAGCTACATTGTGCTTGAGACTACCAGCAGGCGCCAACTATGGGCACCTAGCCAGGCATCAGTTTACATGGAAAACACCAAGAAATGAGGACTACAAGGCCCGATGTTTTCAACTTCTGCAGGCCTGTTGCTCCACTCAAAACAGAGCATGTCGATTCTTATTTTCTTGGCTGAAACTTAAGTTTCATGGGTGTGGATACAGTGTGCCCCACTGTGGCTTCTGATATTGATTACCCCTGAGGGATTCTTTTCTTGGGATTCTTCCCATCCACTTCCTGTGCCATGGACATCCAGGATGAGGTGTTGACAGGAGCCCCCCAGTTGTCCTTTGTGGGTTGGGAAAGTTCCCACAGTTGAAAGGGGATCTTGCAGTATCATGGAGCCAGATAACCAAGCTACAAAGCATGGCTGAGCCATGTGCCAGCTAAGCAGATGGAATGCCCTAGGGTCAGTTGTGAGGTCTAACCAGTGTCTACATGAGCAGCCCAGGACAGCCCAGGGATTGTCCCCAGGTTGGAAGCAGCACAGAGAGGTCATGCACAACGGACAGAAGTCATTCCTTTAAGCTGCCTTAGTCCAGCTGCTCTCTACTGTCTTCCTAAGTCATTTTCAGGACAACCTGGCTTTGAAATATTTTGATTTGTCCAGTTAAAATGTACTTTGCAAGAGCTGAGAAAATGGCTCAGCGTTTGCCAAGTGTACATGAGGATCTAAGGTCAGATCCTAGCACCCATGTGAAAAGGAAGGTTTGCCGGAACGAACCTGCAAAGCCAGCCCTGGAAGATCACCAGAACTTGCTGGCTAGCTAGTTTTGCTGAGACTGTAAGCCTCAGGTTCAGTGAGAGACCCTGTCTCAAAACATAAGGTGAAGAATGATAAAACATAAACTTCTGACCTCTCCAAGCACACACACACACACACACACACACACACACACACACGTGAACACATACTTCACAACAGAGAGGAACAAAGATGTTTACCATGTGTCAGGATCTACAACAGGATCAACTAAGGGCCTGAAGCAAGGAAGGGAGGGATAAGGAGGAGGGAGAAGACAGCATCTTGAGGGAGTCTGTCTCTCAGGATGATAGGCTCTGTGAGGATTTGTCAGAGCAGTGAGAATCATTTACCACCACTACCATCCTGGCTGAAGGTCAGCAAAGAGGCCAGTGCTAGAGAATTCTGTGTCAAGTTGGGCATTCAACGAATTGAGAAAGCCTGACCTCACTCAGTCCTTTGATCTCACAGCGGGGAATACAAAGACCTAGGGAGTGGAAGAGGCCTGCCTGGGCCACAGCACCCAACAAATAGAACTCTGAATCGGGACACCGTGGGGCTCAGCTGCAGCAGTGCTGTTCACACAGCTCCGCAGCCCCTGAATAGACTGCATAGTCTGAGGGCTGTGGTCCCTTCAGATCACATACCACCCACCTCCCCTCCTTTTCCCCTTTGGTAGGATTCTTCCTTCTGAGTGAGCAGCTGCTGTTGGGCTAAATGAGACCTGGTCTTCCGTCCATGCTCGCTATGGAGTAAATGCCTCCTGGAGAAAGCAGAGGTGGACATCAAACCTGCCAGTCTTGGCTCCGTCAACAACATGCTTCGTGGCTTTTGGCAAGCTTCTCCCCATTCCTGCGTTTCACTTGCTCACACAACGGGAAATGAAGAGTACTTCTAAGAGAATTCACCTAAACTTGCATGTCTTTTTTTTTTTTTCTTTCTTTCCTCAATTAAATATATTTTTAGCTGGTACATAAAAGCTAAACACTGGAGCTTGGCATTGTGGTGGATACCTGTAATCTCAGCAGTCAAGGGGCTGAGGCAGAAGGATTATAAGTCCTAGGTCAGCCAAGGGCCTATGAATCAAGATCTTATCTCAGTAGACAAGAACATAAAATAGGCACATGTAAGTAAACAGGTACACATTGGGTGGGATCTTAGTGAATAAAAATGTTTATCTCCAAACATGTATTTTAAAAGAATTAAATTTAGTTTATTTCTGGTGAAAACTTAAAATCTTTTCTTGTTGCTTGTGAAATACACAGCCATCACCACAACCTGGAAACTTGGAATAAGAGCACACGAGGTCTGTTGCTCTTATTCCAAGTTTCCAGGATCCGTCAAGAGCACGTTTTGACACTAGAGGGTGCTACACGCTTCACTATTCCCTTTCAGTTTGTCTCGCTTCTTTGTCGACATATTAGATGGCAAACTGCCATTTAATTCCTTAAATGCAAACTATGTGAAAATCCAACCGCACTTCCAGAAGCACAGGACAGACAACATCACATGCACCATAGCCCTTGGAGACCGTTTTCAGGCAAAGTAGCCTTCTAACAGTGGTAGCTCCTGTGATGCTGAGCTGGAACACAAGAGCACACACAGTCTAGGCAAGATGGTTTCCCCAGCACTCTGGTCCTGGGTGTATCTGGCTGGTAGAGCTGAGCTTTGGGGGGCAGGGAGCTCAAGGCCAGACTTTGCCATCTTACTGAGCAGATTCTTGTCCCTGCTCTCAGCCTGAATGCCCTCATTTGTGCTGCCCTTCCAGCCTAAGAGCACTTTGTTATTGATTCAACAGGTTTAGAGAGATTGAAAGATACCTGCGAGCCATCATTTGTGTTACAAGGTAAGGATACAGATGAGACAAGAAACCTTGCATTTACAACTAGCTGAACACTAGACTCAGTCCCTTTGATCCAGTTTCTTCCTTCATAAGATAGGAGCTAGCCAAGTGCTCTGCTACTGAACTGCACCCAGCCCTCACTGATGTCTTCTTCTCTTTTTCCTTTACAGCTTTTCCAGGCTGAGAACTGCCAGAAACTAGGTTGGATCCAAGGCAGTTAGTTGTGCTTAGTGTTTGGGGATTGGCAGAGTGGACGGGGAGAGTTCTCCTTTGCAGGGTCCTCCGTCTTTCCCTCTTTGGTCCACAGCAATGCTTTTCTCATCTCAGTTGTCAGGTGTGAGAGAAACTAGCAGAACCAGCCTCATGACCAAGGTCACCCATCAACATCACAAGACGATGACATCACCATCAGTTCTGGCCCAGCAAAAACCCAGAGCTCAAATAACGGAGGGAAAGGGCAGGTCATCCTCACGGCAGGGTGACAGAGCTAGTGCCAGGCCTCTGCCAACTATCAGGGCCCAGGAGTGTTGCTGAAAGCTACCCAGGAGCAGTTCATCCCTGCCTCCGCTCAGCCAGCGCTCTCACAAGCTCATAACTGTAGAGTCTCACCAACAGGGGTCCCCACCCCCACCTTTTCCTAGAAGCAAGGTTAGCATCTGCCAGAATCAAAATAGATATGGAGAGAATCGTGTGGCAAGACTCATGTTTAGTTCAAGCACACTGGATTGCACGATGTCCTTGGAGGGCAGAGCTGTTGGAACTGCCAATGCAGGAGGCATCAAAGCAGCCAGCCTTGCTCTTCGGGCTGATGTTTCTGCCGGGCTGCATGTCAAAAATCATGTCTTTAGAGCCCAGATGCCCTGCTTTGTAGGCAAGCCACATGTAGAACTTCATGTAAGGAATCATTCTGTCAAAGTAAATGGTTATCCCAAACTATTTATTTCATGTGCTCTGATGGCCTGCACCTATATTCTCACAAGTAATACACACACATACACACACACACACACACACACACACACATACCATTTTACCAATGTACACGTACATACATATATACACACACAGCATAAGATAAAATGTACCATCTTAACAATGTATAAGTAGAGTTTGGTCACAGTACTCACACTGCTGTGAATGACTGAAGATGTCCCCTACCTGCCAAGTCCCTGTTCCACAACACAGTACTTTATTACTCTGCCTAGACTTCTTTTTCAAAGGTTTCAAATCCATGGGCGGTACTCAAAACATGAGAGGAAAGCTGTGGAGTGTAAAAGGAACTTTTATTTGCCTGTACTAATTGTCATCTCTGAGGCTTACTGCCTCAGTCTGCTAACCTAGCCCTGGTCCTAGAAGCTTCTAGCCACCATACAATCTTAGCTAGGCCTAGAATGTTTCAGCTTCGGAAACTTACTGCTGAACTAATTCACTCTTTCTATTTCTTTTTGAGCTCTAGCTGGCTGGTTCAACTCAGCTGTTCTGGCTCAAACTCCTCTCCAAGTTGACTGATTGAATCTGGCTTCTCTTGGTCTCTGACTGAATTGCCCTGCTTGGCCTCAAACTAACTGTAGCAATCTGTTCTAATCTTCTGGTTCCTTCTCACTCTCTGGCTCATTCTGTCTTTACCTGTCTCTGTACAACTGTCTAGCAAAACTACCTCCCCCCCCCCCATGCTCTCTTAAATAGCTCTCTTCCCTGACTGTTCTTGTGAGAGTTAGGCATATCCTATTCTGTCTAATTCGTCACTTTGTCTGCCACTCAATTAGACATCACTTTCAAATGTGGGTGCTTCCTTCTACAAACTAAATTTCCCTTCTTTGTTTAGAATTAAAGGTGTGTACTAAGATCGAGCCACACTACAACTAGAAACAGGTTTTTCCAGTCAACAAAACAATCTCGGGGTTCACGCTGTGATCAAATATCCTGCAACAGTGGAGCACCTTCATCCTTCATCACAACCACACATCACTAGGGAGAATCCAAGATTGGTTTGTAAAAAGAAAGCTGGCCTCGGATTGACTGGAGTAAAGACTCTCCAGACAGAAGACCCCGCTTGCCGCCTACCCCCAGCCTCTCCAGCCCACTGAAGCAGCAAACAGATACATGGCCCATCTCACCCACCTCTTACCCCACCTGCCTTTGTCACCCTCCTCTCCTCCTTCAAACCAAATGGACTGGCTGCTTTGCTATTCCTCACACAGGCCAGGCTCAGTGCCTCCTACGTCCCTTCCCACTGGACCCTCCCTCCCCTTAGAATCATCTCCAGTTGTGCTGAGCAACAACCCCACTTGCCAAGCTCATAAAGCTCTTAATGATCAAAATATCCTACACCAACTAAGTCACAGTTTCTAGAGCTTTCTGGGTTGATATTTAAACACAAACAAGCAAAAGAGCAAAACATCTCTAAGAAGTCTAGTGTGTAGCTGCTTTCAGAGCCAATGTCTGGATGAGTGTTTCTCAAAATGCAATCCCAGGTCAGTAGCAGCAGCAGGAGGAGGAGGAAGAAGAGCAGCAGCCCCACCTGGAGGTGTGTTAGAAACTCAATGTGTTAGAAAGGCCCTTAGAACAATAGCAAAGCAAGTCCTCCTTCCCTATTCCAAAGATACCAAATGAGCAATTTTAGGTATAGAGTCAGGAGCACACATTTAAACAAGCCCTGAGGTGACATGCCCACCAGGTTCTGAGAAGTACTGGCTTCCACCCTTCATGTTCAACCTGTCTTGTGGGTCGGGAGCACAAGAATTCCCCGAAGCTGTCAGAGTTCAGATGCCCAGTGCCATCCCCGCTAGTAAACAAGACCTGTTGGATCCACTGTTCTTGGTGATTCATACATGTTAGGAATTGAGATATCTCTCATCCCTGTCTTGAGGGACTCAGAAGCCATGAAACACTGGGAGAAGAGCCTGGCCTGCCTGGGTCTCACATCTTAATTTGCACACTGAAAGGCTCTGGCTTAGTAGAGAAAAGGTTCAGGCCAGGGCTGAGACAAAGAAAGAACCAGACAATCTTGAAACATCTTACTGTGCCAGAGAGCAGGGGAAAACCTGCGGATGTAGCCCAGTCAGCAAAGTGCATGGCCCTGTAAGCACCAAGACTTAAATCTGATCCCTGTACTCCCTCTAAAAGGCTGGGCATGGTGGCGTGCGCTTGTAATCCTAGTGATGGGTAAACGGAGACAGCTGGATCCCTAGGGCTCACTGGTGAACCAGCATAACCGATTTGGGGAGTTCCTAGCCTGTGAGGGAATATCTCAAAAATAGGTGAGCAGGCTGTGCCTGAGGATATCAGTTGAGGTTGTCCTCTGGCCTCTCCATACCCACCTGCAAGTAAGTGTATCTGTACACATGCACACACACACGTGTGCATACCTACATATACGCAAAGCAAGGAAACACTTCGAAAATGAGGGTGATGTCAGAGACACAGAAGCCAGTTAAAAATATTTATTTATTTTTTAGTTATGTGTGTGCTGTGTATGCATGTGTACACACAGTGTCCACAGAGGCAGATGGGGACATCAGGCACCCAGGAACTAGAGTGACAGATGTTTGTGAGCTGCCTGTGGATACTGGAAACTAAACTCTGGTCTCCCAGAAAAGCAACCAGTGCTCTTAATTGCTGAGCCATCTCCACAGCCCCAGAAGCCAGTTTAAAGATTGGTCTGATTTGAGATGAATCTGATTGTAGTGACACAAACTATTAATATGGTGTGAATCTGTGATTTTGTAGTTATAAGTTGATTATAGAAATAAGTGTGAAGCCAAGCGTGGTGGCACACGCCTTTAATCCCTGCACTCAGGAGGCAGAGGCAGGCGGATTTCTGAGTTCGAGGCCAGCCTGGTCTACAGAGTGAGTTCCAGGACAGCCAGGGCTATACAGAGAAACCCTGTCTTGAAAAACCAAAAAAAAAAAAAAAAAAAAAAAAGAAAAGAAAGAAAAAAAGAAAAGAAAAGAAATAAGTGTGAAAAGAAAAACTCCTTCTCACAGTAAAATACCAACTTCTAGAGTGGAGATTTGATTCAGTGAGCCTTAGAGCACCCAAAACCCATGCGGGTAAGGGGCTTGGTCCTCAGATTCTGATGCCTTTGGGTGGCCGCGGGACCTCTAGGAAGCAAGGCCCAGTGGAAAGAACCTAATAAAGTGAGGGTGTGACGCTGGGACCTGGCCCATCCCTCTGCTTTCCTCCCACCGTGGAGCAGGCAAACAGGTTGTCTGTGCCACATGCTTCTGCCATGAGATCATATCTTACAGTGGGTCCAAAGCAATAGGGGCCAAGTGATCATGGACTTTCACTTCTGAAGCCATGAGCTAAAATTATTCTTTCTTCTCAGATATTTTGTCAGGTGACAGAAAGCTGGCTAACCCACAACTAGCAAGGAGAAGCAAAGATAAAGGCAATTGCCCATGAATGGTAAAAATGAATTAGGGCCCAAATAGGTGGATGGTAAAAACACCACCCCGTCTCCCAACAAGCGACATAGTCACTACTGAGAGGAAATGGATGGCAGAGTGGACCAGAGAGGCAGAGTCCTCCCTAACCACATAGCTATCCCACAAATCATCACCATGTGCCTCCTACCGCTGCACGCCGATGATTCCATATCACTCTGGTGAGCCTCTGTCCAAATCAGGTATAATCTCACCTGAATCCTCCGGAGCTGTCAATCAAACCCAAGTGGGAAGGCTTCCACAGAGAGGTCCTACTTGGCCACTCCTCCTGCCCGCCACGCCGCTCCCACCACTCCCAGGCCCCATCACCTATTTTCCTTCACATGTATTTAATTCTCTGTTTCTGTCTCTGTCTCTCTGACTCTGACTCTCTTTCTCTCTGTCTCTCTCTGTCTCTGTCTCCCCCTCCGTCTTTATATATGTGTGTTTGGGGGGGGGGGCGAGGGGAACAACTCATAGGAGTCAGTCTCCTTCCACCATGTGTGTTCCAGGGATAGAGGCTAGGTCTTCAGGCTTAGCGGCAACCACCTTTACTGCTGAGCCGTGTTGCCGGCCCACATCACCTGTTTAGTCTTCTCCCAGCGCTCAGTGTTGTAAACCATCTCTGTTTATATATATCCGTCTCCGTGTTTAGGGTCTCCTCCCGCCAGAATGTAAACTTCCTAAGCGTGGAGAATGTCTCCATCTGATGCGGCCTTCAGACCGCAGGCGCCTCATGGATACATGTGGACCGACGAATGAAGAATCCGTTTCCCTATCTGCAGGACAAACAGCTCAGGGTCCAACAGCCAGGCTCCTTCCTGGTCTGACAATGAAATGAAGAATCTGAGGACGTGAGTGCTTCAGTGGAATCACGGGGACCTCTCTATGCTGCCTGGGCAGAGGTCAAGTTCAGTAGCTTGTCCTGCCTCAGCCTCCAAGCACACATAGGCCCAGGCCAACATGCCTGGCTTGGGTCTCCGCCTTAACTCTTCCCTTCTCATATAACCCTCTCCCTGATCCTACAACCCCCCTGACAACGTTGAATTCAGTTCATTCGATGAGCTGATAGGTACTGAGCACCCACCTATTGAGCACTGGGACCCCAGGGTCTGGTCCCTAAGGAACTTGGCACGTTAGCAGGAGCTTGGCTGAGAAACACTAGGACTTAGTGGCCTAACGGGCTAACATCACATAGCAAATGCACAGCTGAGTTGGGGAGCTCCTTGGCTCTCTACACTTCAGGGGAGATGCTACCCCAAAGACTAGAAGCGGTGGAGCAGAGTGTGCTTGAGTGCCAGGTGGCTCCCTTCAGAGCTTACAAGCCCACCAGTGTCCCATGATCTCAGCCTTCATCCTCTCCCGTACCCTTCTGGCAGAGAGGGAACGTGTGGGATCTCCGCCCTTTCTGGTTGTGTTTCTCATTACTCCACAGCCTTCAGGTCCCGTTTTCTTTAGATAAACCCGAGACTGTTCTGCTCGGGCAACGGTCAAGTTCAACTCAAGAAGTAATCTAAGTTGTAGATGCAATCAAATAACCTTGGCAGGGGAGAAAAACCCAACAACAGCAAAAAGGAAAAACAAAGTAACAAAACAAAAACCCACTTCAAAAAAATGTCTCCGGAAGAAACTGAGCATGAAGAATTGAAACAATGTAAGAGAACAGGATATTTCTTAAAAAGATGTTTTATTTCTCTTCAGCTCATTGATCCTGTCCCTCCCTGGAAGTTTGAAAGCGTTCTCTGCCAATTAATCTCTACACTCATTACCAGCCCCCTACCCCCTCTATAATCTTCAGCCTCCAAAGCAAGGACTACAGTTAGCAAGACAAATGTTTGTCTTGGAAGATCAATTACCGCACTGGGAGGTCTGAGATTCCTGGGGTTTAGTGCGTGCCTTGCCTTGGACTTGCTGGGTGACCTTCGGATCTCTGTGCAGGGGTGTCTGAGTCTACATAAGGGGCCATGTCCTGAGATTGCCCTGAGTTCCCAAAGAGGGTACTTGGCCAAGGATATGATTTATCTATACCATAAACGCTTCTCTCCCTCCTTCAGGAAGCCAGCTAATTATGTTAAGAATTGAAAATGCATTCTCTGTGGGCATTTGAAGGACGGTCTTTACAGGAATGTGTGGCAGAGAGTGTGCAAATAAAAGAGACACATTAACAAAGTTTTGTTATTCTAGAGAAAAAAAATGTCACAGCTCCATTATTTTTAATGGCCACAAAGTTCAGAGATGAGGAGGGGGAGAGAACACAGCATTATTGTTGGAAGCACAGCTCACTGATGGCTCCCTAGAGGGGAGGCTTTTCTGGTGATGTCACCTACCAGTGTTTTCCAAGTGAGCCAGGATAGTGGCTGACAGGAAGATCCCCCTTCTACAGAGTCTCCTGACCTCAGACTGTGAAGGAGCAAACTGGCAGGAGATGTATGTATGTAGTTCAAGTAGGTGAGATGTATGTGGTTCAAGTAGGTGAGATGTATGTAGTTCAAGTAGGTGAGATCCTCCAACCTTGACTCAGTGATCCTAATCTCTTGATGCCACACACACAACTAAAGGACACCATGCCTCCCCCCTACTGCAGGGCATGAGGACAAAGGATTTGGGGCATGAGAAAGTCACAGACTGACTCTCTCTCTCTCTCTCTCTCTCTCTCTCTCTCTCTCTCACACACACACACACACACACACACACACACACACACTGGAATGAGAATCACAGAGATTCAGTCCAGTTTCTGCCACTATCACAGAATGCTACAGACTCGGTAATTTATAAACCAAAAGTTTGTCTCCAGATTCCAAACTGGAAAATTCCAAATCACGGAGGCACCATCTGGCAAGGGCAGAAGGTGGACTGACAGCGAGCATGCCCGGGAGGAAAGAACAAGAGAACTCACCTCTGGCAGGTCCATCCTGTGAGAATTAACCTACTCACATTACTTCAGCATCAATCCCTGGCACCTTTTAAAGGCCCCCATTCTCAGTCTTCTTATGGTGGCTAGTAAATGAGTGAGTTTTCAATAGGCATTCAGACCATAGCAGATGGGTAGGTACCCTCTATGCATTTGAGCAAATACCTCTCATCAGGCAGGGCTGTGTGTACCAATGACTCTGAAATCTGAAAGGAATTCCAGTGGCCTATGAGATCATTCTGGCTATAGCTTACATCTGGCCACCATACATCTGCCATAAGGCCTTCTGTGACTGAACCCGTATATGAAACCCATATACGGGCACAGCGGTAGACTCTGGGGATGTTGATCTGGGCGTGCTAACATCTGTAATCTCAGCATTCAGGAGGCTGCTGAGGCAGGAGGCTGCCATGAGTTTGAGGCTAGCCTGGGCTACAGAATAAGACTCTGTAAGTCGAGAGAGAGAGAGAGAGAGAGAGAGAGAGAGAGAGAGAGAGAGAGAGAGAGAGAATCTTTTTCCATGGGCATTTTAAATCTCTGCCAGAGTAAGACAGTACAGAATGTGCCGCGCATAGGCATTAATCACATTTTTTTTTTTATGATTGATCATAAGGGTTGCTGAGGAATTAGTTTTCTCCTCTGGCATGTGCAAGAAAATGACCGTTAGTTCGTTTTGCTTTTTACCTTTCCCAGGGACCATGTGGGACTAGTTTTCTGCATCTGCAGTCTCCAAGGGACTTTGCTATAGGCTGTTTGCACTTTGGTGCTACTAGACAGGAAACCTAGAGAGTTTCAAAATAAACAAAAGTATGCAAGTAAGACTAGGACAGCCCAGGCACACTGCAGCACTGCCCAGAACAACCAGGCAAGGGTAGATCCATTACAGCTCAGAACTGCCCAGTCTGGCTCTGGGTCATTGACTGGCTGTTGTTGACCAAAGCCCTGCTGTCTTGTCCACATGGGGACTCTCATTTCTAGCAAGTGGCTTTCTGTAAATTGCAACTGAACTTCTTCTAAACTTTACTGACCATGAAACTCTGTTAAATCCTGAATGCACTTGCTGAATATCATGGTCTTAAGTCAAAGCAACGCTCCCTTAGAGCCAGAGAGCTGGCTCAGTGGTTAAAAACACTTGCTGTTCTTGCAGAGGGTCCAAGTTCAGTTCCCAGCACCTGCATGGAGGCTCACAACTGTCTGTAATTCCAAGCCCATGGAGACTTTCTTTTGTCCTTCTTGGGCACTGTATGCATGTAGCACACATACACATATATACAAACACTCAAACACATAAATAAAAAGACTGTAAATATGAACAAACAAATAATAACAACAACAATAAAAACCAATATATTGTGAATGATAATTTCTTATGGGCTGGAGAGATGGCTTCATGGTTAAGAACACTTATTACACTTGAGTCTAGAGGACTCAAGTTTAGTTCCCCAAACCCACATCAGGTAGTTCATAATGACCTGTAATTCTAGCTCCAGGGGATCCAATGCCCTCTTTGGCCACACACACACACACACACACACACACACACATACACACAGCATGTATACATATACTCATGAAGGAAAGAACACCTTCAAGTTGATAATTGCCCTACAGATCCTGAACCTAATATTCCCCAAAGCCTGTTTTACAAATACACTTTCCAAGACACAGTACCGGGCAAGCTTTCTCTGTCAGGGAGGCATGGGAACTGCACTGTGCTGTGACTTCCTACCTGATATTACCAGCAGAAACTAAGACCCCGAGGCCCATAATGAGGAACCCTGTTTATCTGACCAGTGGGTATGAAAGGGAGTCACTTTTGCCTTTTTTTTTTTTTAATTTCTAAAAAATATATGCCTGCTGGAAAATAACGAGAAATGCCACTCTACCGAGACTCTACCAATATATCCAAGATGTGGTGAAGGTACTCGGAGACAGGAGGTGGAGACCTGGAGTTGTCCATAGTTAATGGCCAACCTGGGCCTAGGACTCCGTGTTTCCAAGCTCTTATCGGTAGCCACTCCCAGCTAAGGTTGGCAAAGAGTTATTGGAGAGATATCCATGCAATAAAGTGCCTAATGACCCAGGATTTTACTGCACTAGACAAACTGATTCTAAAGTTTATTGTACTGAAAAGATAACTGTGAAACAGGCAACTCTGGTTCCTCCAAGGAGAACTTCCCTCTCCACTGGGGAAGAAAAGGCACAGCTGTGGCTTCTTTTCCACAAGGCATATTCGAGGAGTAGGAGAGGGGAGCTGGGTGTGTGGGCCTTGAGTCTGAATCCAGACGCAGCCTCGAGCTGTGTGCTCTTGACATACAGGCCAACAGACTTGATCTCGAAGGATGCCAGTATATGGAAAGGGGATAATAAATGCAATTTATATATCTCTGGCATTGTATACTTTAAGGGCTTTTGTCATGATCCCTTCATGGGGAACATGGAGACTAAACACCTTCTGGTTTAGGGTGGAGCTTTTCAGTGATGCTGTGAGGCTTGCTCTCACAACCCTGGGCAAGTTTGAGCAGGAAGCCCAGTGTAGATCAGGATACAGCAGACAGGACACAGGATATAACCTGGGTAAAGATAAGTCACAAGATGCTGGAGGCTTCATTGAGAAGGTGAAGGGCTGTGGATGCATGTGTGTGCATGCATGTGCGTGCGTGTGTGTGTGTGTGCATGCGTGTATGTGTGTATGTGTGCATGTGTGTATTTGTTCCTCTGACCTCAGCCTTGAGAGTGCTGAGGAAAAGCATAACTTTAATGAGAATCAAGGCCAACAGCAGGTATGGAGATGAGATTACTTTAACCCAGACTTTATCTATCTATCTATCTATCTATCTATCTATCTATCTATCTATCTATCTATCTATCTATCTATCTATCTATCCATCTATCCATCCATCCATCCATCCATCCATCCATCCATCCATCCATCCATCTATTTATCTATCTATCTATCTATCTATCTATCTATCTATCTATCTATCTATCTATCTATCTATCTATCTGTCTATCTATCTATCTATGAGTTTCACTGCATAGCCCAGGCTGTCCTGGAATTCACTATGTAGACCAGGCTGGCCTGGAACTCACAGAGCCCTGCCTCTAGAGTTCTAGAATTGAAGGCATCCACCACTACCCACTCCCAACCCCCCAACTTTAAAAAACCCTTGAACAGACAATATTTATACACTTCAGGTGTGGCTGCATTCAGGTGCCCAGGTAACTTGCTCTCCCTGGCTGTGCTCACAAGGCTCCTAACTCCCCTGAGACAGGTTCTCTACCCCTAGTGGCGTAATAGCTTCAGCAGTAATGGCTGGATATCCTGTATCTTAGCCAGCTTTCCCAAAGGTCTTACTACAGTCCTAGGATTAACTGATCCCTGGCTGGCTGTAGATCTATTGGCCACTAGAAGTGAAGGTACAAGCGGTTGTGAGCCACCCACAAAGGGTGCTGAGAACTGAGCTCAGAGCCTCTGTAAGAGCATTGAGTGATCAACCACTGAGCCATCTCTCCAGCCCCACCCCACCCCACGCCTGCCTCTTATATTTTTTAGACAAAAGTCTTATGTAGGTCTGGTCTCAAACATGCTATACAGCTGAGAATAAATTCTGATTCTCCTGCCTCCACCTCCAAAGAGTTGGGATTACAGGCATATACCACCACTCTGCTCTTTGGAGACGGTATTGCAAGTACTGAAGGCTGGCTCTGGACTCATTTGCAGGCTGAAAGGGTCCTCTGCCTCCACCTCCCAAGTGCTGGTTCTGAAGGCACGCAGCACACCCAGCTTATTCTTAGCTTGTGTGTTTTGAGTTGGTTTGTTCTTCTGTTTTCCTTCTTTACATATTCCAGATATCAATCCCTTATATGGAATGAGAGTTGCCTGTGATTTCTCCTAGATATAGGTTACCTTTTCATCCAGCTTGCCTGCATTTCTTTCACTGTCTGCACTTGGTTGTGGTATCAGAAACTACGGCCAAACCCAGGATGGCACCCTTGCTTAGCTGTGTAGACATTTCAGTCAGCCCTTACGCTAAAGTATCTGGTGCATATTGAGTGCAGTCCCTAATACTGCGCAATGCATGGACCCAGCTTCACTCTTCCACACAGGCTCTTCCCAATGCCTGGAGCAGACTGTTCTTTTTCAGTTAAAAAGTCATGACTAGGATTGGAGAGCTGGCTCAGTAGTAGAGAGCAGAAGACCTGGGTTCACTTCCCAGCACACACAGTGGCTCACAACCATCTGTAACTCCAGTTCCAGGAGATCTGATGCCCTCTTCTGATACCCTCTGTAGGCTCCAGGCATACATGTGGTACACATTCATACATATAAATGAAAATTAACATGATTTTAAAAGAAAACGAAAGTCTCAACACCCTTGCTGAAAACCAGTTGAACGTAGATGCAGTCTGGATTTGTTGGTGGTCTCTAGGTTCTATTCTTTTGCTTTACATACCCACCCTCACATCCATCACATTCTATTGTGGACCATTGCATTACTGCACCATTGTGTTCAGTTTTGACATTTGGAAATGCAAGCCCTCCAACTTCATCTATGCCTTTCAACATTTCCTTTGCTATCCTGGGTCTCTTACAATTCTACAGGAATTTTAGGATCTGTTCACCTGCTTCTGCAAAAACAGCTCATTGATAGGGACTACACTTGATCTGTTAATCACCTTGGGGAGTACTTTTTCATTTCTTTTTCTTGCCTAGTGGCCCAGGGTGGAATCTGTGATACAGTGCTGAATAGGAGCAGTGAAGGAAAAACATCCTTGGGTCATAACCTTAGAGGATGGATGGGTCAGCTTACACATCACCCAAACTCTGACTCATTCCTATGCACCACTTAGGTGAAGAATTTCCCTTTTATTACTAGTCTGTCAGGTGATACACACACACACACACACACACACACACACACACACACACACACACACACACACAAAGAGTTTTATCAAGTTCTTTTTTCCAGAAATTGAAATGATCACAGTTTTTGTTTTCTATTTCAAATTTAAATCTATCTTCATATAGTAATTAAAATAAAATGTGACCAGATAGTTCAGAGTATAGGGAAAAGGAAATTGCTAGAGTTGGGGAGGGATACTGTGAATGAGTGACTGTGGGAAGATGCTGTAACAGTAATGCTATAAAGTAACGGATAACCAGGGTTTCCTTCATCTATTTGCATGACCTGTCTCCTTGACTAACTTTTGTGTATTGAACCATCCTTGCATTCATGAAGGAAATGCTACCTGGTTATGATTCCTGTGTGAGTAGTTTGTGGAAGGTATTGTTACATTTTTTACCAGTGAGGATGCTAGTCTGCAGTTTCTTTGTGATGTCTGAACCTGGCTTTGGGATCATGTCAATTCCTGTCTTAGAGAACTACCGCTCTCAACTTTTTAATATAAGCTGACCTACATACAGTCTTGCTTACTAAACCCAAATTTCTTGCTTTCCTCACAACTTTAAAAAAAAAAAAAAAAAAGACTTATTTTAGCCAGGCAGTGCTGGCACACACCTTTGATCCCAGCACTCTTGGGACAGAGGCACGTGTGAATTCAGGTCCAGCCTGGTCTCCAGAGCAAGTTCCAGGGCTGTTGGGGTTACAAGGAGAAACCCTATCTTCAGAAACAAAAAAACAAAACAAACAAGATTTATTTTATGTTTAATTATGTACGTATGTGTGCATTCTGTGGGTGGGTCTTTGCAGGAGTGCAGATGTCCATAGAGGCCAGAAGAGGACATTGGATCTCTAGAGCAGGAGTTACAGGTGATTGTGAGCTGGGAAACAGACTCCAGTCCTCCACTGGACCAGCGTACCTGTTAACTGAGCCATCTCTCCAGCTCTCCACATGCATTTTTAAAAAAAAGATGTATCATGCTGAGTAGACCAGCCTGGCCACTTTCAAATCTCAAACCCTTGACCCTCCAGTCTCAGCTCCCCAAATGCTGAGCTCAAAGGCCTACACCACCTCACCTGGCTCCACGTGGACCATCTCTAGTAATGTCTCCAGGGTGTGAACTGGCTTCCATGTGCAGCTCTTTCTGTGTAATTCTCATTGGCTTGGAATTCATTATGTGAACCAGGCTATCCAGGAACTCACAGAGATACACCTGCCTCTGCCTCCCAAATGCTGGGGTTAAAGGGCTGTGCCACCATACCTGGCTGAATTGTTTTTTTAATATTCTAATATTACAACTCTGAAAATCACATCATTCGATGCTCACCAGTGCTGCTCTGTGCTGCATGCTGTGATCATTCTGTCGTTCTTGTTGGTCCTCTTTTCTGAATTAAACTTGTGCACATCATGTTCTTGGATTCACATAGCCTCTGAGGAGCTCATTCTGTTAGCCTGGCAGTCAGCCAGTGATTGGGTTTTTATTATTATTCAAAAATGTAACTGGGAGCCAGGCGTGGTGGCACATGCCTTTAATCCCAGCACTCGGGAGGCAGAGGCAGGTGGATTTCTGAGTTCGAGGCCAGCCTGGTCTACAAAGTGAGTTCCAGGACAGCCAGGGCTATACAGAGAAACCCTGTCTCGAAAAACCAAAAAAAAAAAAAAAAAAAAAAAAATGTAACTGGGGCAGGGGTTTGCCTCCATGTATGTCTGCACCACACGCATGCAGTATCCACAGAGGTCAGGAGGATAGATCCCCTCGAACCGGAGTTACAGGTGGTTGTGAGTCACCAGCAAATCCAGGTCTTCTGCAAGAGCAGCCAGTGCTCTTAACCACTGAGCCATCCCTGCAGCCCATAGCCAGTGATTTTAACCCACATTTATACACTTAGTCTGGAACCAAAAAAAAAAAAAAAAGTGTTTGCAAGTGAACCATATGCATATGTGTCTTTATTGTTTTATAACTACCTGTCTCCACTTCCTGTTTGTGGAAGACCACAAGGTCAGCCAGAAGTGAGAACACCCATTGAGCCTTCTGAAGCTCTGAGAAATGCATATCTGCAGAATAAGCCTTTACCTCTCAGCGGGTGCCAATCTCCTACCCTTCTTTCTAAGAAGTCTGGTCTGTCTCTAGCTTGCTCCGGTCATTTTCTGCTGGACTTATAGAAACAATACATTTGCCTTGGACTGTTTAGAATATGGCACCTGGGAAGCTGACTCAGCCTCTTCCTGGAGAAAGCTCAGTAGTGAGCCTGGTCCTCGAGGGAATGGGCAGCAGGCCAGAGCAGAATGACGGTTCTCTGACAGCCATGTTTCCTCCCCTGTGCACTGGGCTCTACCACAAAGCTCTAATGTTAAGATTCTACAGGGTCTACATTTTTCAGTTGTGTTTGATTAAGTATACTCATGATTCTTGTGACCTTTTAGTTTTTCCAGTTCTAGTAAAGTTGATTCTGGAAGATTCTACCAGTTCACTGGCCCTGTCTGTCCATCATGGGCTTCTGAAGTTCCCTTCTCTGTGGTTCTTCCTCTAGGACTCTGTCCTTTAAGATGTGATATGCACTTCACAGCTGGTGCTGGGACTATGAAGAAGCAAGGAGAGAAAGGAGAGGTGGGGCTGTCATCACTCACTGCAGGCATCCTGGAACATTAGGCTCTGAACTAGTAGTCTCCATGTCCCAGCATGGCTCATGATCTATGTGTCTGTGCGTGTGTGTGCGTATGCGTGTGCATGTGCGTGTGCGTGTGTGTGTGTGTGTGTGTGTGTGTGTGTGTGTGAGTGAGAGAGAGAGAGAGAGAGAGAGAGAGAGAGAGAGAGAGAGAGGGAGAGAT
>NC_034591.1:108464916-108466538 GCF_900095145.1 Mus pahari
GAGAGAGAGAGAGAGAGAGAGAGAGAGAGAGAGAGAGAGAGGGAGAGATTGAGATGTGCATATAAGGAGAAGAAAGATGAGAGTCAGGAATACATGAATTTAAGCCTAACCTTATCAGATTAGGCCCATTATGCCAACATAGCAGTGGGGACAATGGAGGTTGTCATCATGAGGAAATTGGCTGGTTTGGGATTACATGCTCAGAACTCAAGGGGCTCAGTGGGGCTCTTCTAGATATTTCTCTGACCAGTGATGACAACTATGGACAACAAAATAACTGCCATCCAAGCAGAGAGTGGGATCAGGAGCTCAGGGCTGCACAGACAAAGACTCGCTATCCCCCTAGAGTAGGGACCACTGTGTGCAGTATAAGGAACAGGAGCTCAACAATGAACACCAGGAATTGTGGGAGCACTCGGAGCCAGTGTAGCAGTGGGTGGCAGCTGGGTCTCTGAACACTCTTGTTTTGTCATTTTTGAGGGCTGGGTCTCATGTAGCCAAGGCTGGCCTTAATTAAATCCTTCTGCCTCTCCTTCCTGTGTCCTGAGATTACAAGTGTGCACTAACTAGCACATCACTGGCTCCAGAAGCACTCTTCTTTGCAGAAACTGCGATCATCAACAAATCTGTAGCAGGAAGGAGTGGGCCTAACCCAGGAGGCTCCAGTGTCCAGCCCATACCTCCTAGGTCTCTCCATTTCTGTGCAAACCAGCCCACCCTGTCTGCCAGAGCCTCCTCTGGCTGCTGAGACCTGCTCTCCGAACAGGTACGGCAGGCTAGAATTGTCAAGTGAACATCTACCGCACCAGCAGCCCTCACTGCCTGCCTCAGGAGGAACACCAGGGTGTTCCACACTGGCTCCCACAGCACACTGAGGTAACGTGTGTGTTCACACACGCTTTCTCCGCTCCTTCTCTTCTTTATCTCAGCCCCATTCCTCTACACGTTTGTCTTAGCATGGAATAAGCTATCTCATGAAATCCCTGGCTGGAAGTCTGCCTCTTGGGGAGCCCAGGCTGGAGCACACTATGCCTCGCCTCCCTCCCTCTAGCGTTCTCCATCCATCTAAACCCCAGGGAGTGGGCATTTGAAGGGCTGCCCTCAGAGAAATAACTACCACCTCCATCCTGTAGGCTCCAGTTCTCTGCAGTCACGGACCTCAGCTTCCTCCGTTCCCCCTTCTCACTCTGCGTGTACGTTTTCTGGGGTGTATTTCCTGGTGTGTGTACTGATTATCTTTCTGCCAGTTGGGCTACACAGAAATGTTGAAACAGGTCCTGAAGGTGTCTGAGGCCAATGGGTGGAAGTGTTGTGGCAGGGAGTGTTGAAAGGCAGGAGGTGTGGACCCTGCCAAGCTCCTGGCCTGCTCTTCAGAGTTTGATGTGAGGGGTGGGGGAGGGGCATTTCCAGGGATAAGAAGGTTGCCTTTTTGGAATCCTAGTTTGTTTCTCATGTTTCCCTCCTTGTGGTGTCAAATGTCTTAAAAGTGCCAGGCAGTGGTGGCGCACGCCTTTAATCCCAGCACTCGGGAGGCAGAGGCAGGCGGATTTCTGAGTTTGAGGCTAACCTGGTCTACAAAGTGAGTTTCCAGGACAGCCAGGCTACACAGAGAAACCCTGTCT